>NW_028258142.1:50512500-50813214 GCF_053883595.1 Heterocephalus glaber | reverse complement strand
AAGTTACGAAGAAAACAAAAGAAATATGAAGTCATTCAAAAATCGGTAACTGTCCCAAATTAATATTCTTTGGAAATTACAGTGAGTATGAACAACTTAATGCTCTTTCAACACATTAAAATGGTAGAAAATGAAATTCTCACACTCAGGGACAAGTGTTGAGAATTAATAATATTTCTTTAATTAAGTTCCTTAATGCATTCTTTATTGTTATTAAGAATTATTTCTTTACAGTTTATAAAATATATCCACATAATTTGTAACTATTCCTCCACAAAGTTAAGTTTAGAAAAGACACAAGTATCCAAAGAAGTAAAATGGCTTGTTTACTATAATTAGCCAACTGTGAAAAAACAAACATAAGTTCATATCTTTTGATAACCCAGCTAAATTTTTGACTGATAAATGATTTTTTGAATTAATATTAATATCTCTTGAAGGAAGGTAATATTATTCCATAATTAAAATAGTTAATGTTTATTTCAAAACAAATATACCTCAACTAAATATTTCTCTTCCTTAATATCTGCTAATCAAGAGCAGAAAGCTAGCATATGTTAACTCTAGGACTCATTAAAAAGGGAAGAACCCTTAAAAATAAGGAAAGACATCAGTATTTGCTTTAGCTCACAAGAGCTAACTGGTGCCCTCTTCCACTCTGTCCTCTACTCTCCAAAGCACAGGCAGTTCTGTTACAGGGTGCTGGCCAAACTGTGAGATAATACAATGTGCAGCGCTGCAGAGGTCTACCCCGGGTCTCTGGAAATATGATCCAGAGAGTATGGCAGGTAAGGCTTCCTTCCAGGGTTGAGGGGTGACAAGTCATGGACAGAGCTCCATGGCCTTCCCCCCGAGGGCCTCTCGAACGTGTTAGCCTTGCCTCTGCTGAGGTAAAATCACATAAAACAGGAGCCTCACTGACCAACATAGCATCAAGATAGCTGTCTCTGGATTTCACTCTGTTGGACAGAAGGAAGAACAAACTATCTCTCAGAAAGGACACCAATAATAGTATTTTACATTGGTGATTGAATGCTTTATACAGTTTTGAGGACATGACAGCTACTGAAGGTGAATATCAGTTAGGCACCTGAAGATTATCAGAGAGCACACAGCACTACTATCTAGGTGATCATAGGCAATTGCCACACTCTGCACTTTAAAGCCTCCTTTCCTTGTGCTGCCAGGTAAGAATAAAACTGTTCCATGTTTTTGTGAGTTTGTTACCTCAATGTGCTGAGGTATTCTTATTTGAGACTGCAGCACAAAGGAGTTAAAGATGGACAAACAGGAAAATAAAGAGCTTTGTTCATGTAATCTCAAAGTCATTTCTATGTCCTGATCATAGTTTTGGAGACAGGGTCCCACTATGTATCCCAGGGTCTTCTTGAACTCATTCTGTAGCCCAAACTGGCCTCTAACTCATGGCAGTTTTCCTGCCTCAGCCTCCTGAGTATTGCAATTACAGGCCTGCACCATTGCCCTTGCCCATAATTTTCTTATAATGTTCTCCAGAATTTTCTTCATTTCCTATTTTGTATATTTTGTTTTGTTGTTTTGCTTTGTAACAATAAGGAGAAGTAAAATAAGCAAATTTTGTGAAAAAATGCTCCAAAAAGAAGACTAACTATGTTTCCCTCCTGTATTTAATAGAATGCTGGTAAGGTCCAGGTACTCTCTGCCTGCTCATGGTTAAGATCAAGTGTTGTTCCAGTAGATGAATTCCAAACTCCCAGTAATTTAAAACTTTCATACCTAAGTTAAATAGAAAGTGAAATGATCTAACAATATTCATCTGATGCACAAGAGACTAATTCACCAATCCGTGTACTGCTTATTCCTTGAACTAATATCATTTAGCTGTTATACTGAGCACCTTTTATCCAATCTGAAATACATAAATCATCCATAAAAATTGATTAATAAAGTTTCATTTAAATGCTTTAGTGAATTTGTTATTATTTTGACGTAATCTGTAATTGTGAAACAGTCTTTGCTTTTTAAATGATGGGAAATACGTATTTTTCTTGTATGAAAATACATATTTTCCACTTTCAATTGTGACTAATCTTTTGGATATAGGGACTTCTATATATTTTTCACATTTTCTAGAAGAACAATATGTCTCTTAAACTTACATCAAATATTTGTCTCATGACTAATTAAAAAACATCAATAACTGGAAAATTAAGGACCACTTATTATTCACCATACTTTTAGAATTCATGTTATTTGGGAAACGAAATAATTAGTAGTTGGTCTATTTAATCTAGAACGTATCCAATATTAGAAAGGCTAAAGTAATCCATCACTAAAACTGCATTTCTCTTTTTTTACATATCAGTATTATTATAGGATTTTTGCTTCTGAAGAAAGACAGCTACATTATCCCCACTCCCTTCAATCTAAGCTCTTAATTTTGATCATCTTCAATATCTAATTTCATATCACTTTTAAAAATGTTAATAACAAAAATATACAGTGAGTGTTTTTTCCCTTACAACAAACATTCTAATTCTTTTCCTAAATGATTTGTAGGTAGAGAAGAGAATTTGTTACTAACCTGGTTACTGCTTTTGCCAGTTTAGTTTACCCAAAATCTCAATTCTTCAGTTGTGATTATTACTACTAGTCCCCAACAAACTTTATAACTTATTTTTTCCCTCTGATAGTCTTCTCATTGTATATATCCCTGGCTAGTTTCCTTTCATCTTGGCAAAAATATTTAATCTGGTGAGTAACTTCTTAACAAAATTTTATGTGTACATTATTGATAACTACAGGCACAGTATTGCATAACACAGCTCTAGAACTTAGTCATCTTGAATAACTAAAATTTGTGCCTGTTAAATAGCAATTTCCTATCTCAAATGTTTTACTTTAGGTGTAAATATTTTAGATGCTTCCAATCAGCAGAATCCAACAATATTCGTCTTTTTTGGCAGATTTATTTTTCTTAGTTAATGTCGTCCAGGCTTAAATCATCTATGGTAGGATTTCCTTCTCTGTTAAGGCTTTCTCCCTACTAGTATTATCTCTGTACTTTTATGATAAACTTAAATTGAGGGATAGAGTTGGCAGAAAATATTAATGTATAATATAGTTTCCCAACTAGTACGTGACCTATATAGAATATGAGAAATTTTAAGGAAACTTATTTTACAAATTTATCAAGACATTTTATTAGTGAATTCATGTGTATGTTTGTGTGTATATATATATGTATAAAATGTATTGATATATTTGCATATAATGTGTTGATATATATGTATATATGGTACAAATTTAGAATTATTAATTTTCTCTCATGGTAAGAGAGAAATGCAAGATCTTGAAGTCTATTCAGTTTATGATTTGCCTCCTGAGATTTGTGGGTATTTTAAGCAGTCTGATTCTTGGAAAATCCACGAATGATATGTTGTGAGCTCCACATTTTTATCTTACTTTAAAGATTCTGGAATAAGTTATATTTTTTCTACAAAGAGTTATCAATTTTCACTTCTTGCTTTTGCTACTTATCTGTTTCTTATCTACTTCTACTCTCCAATATAAAAACACAAACTGTGTTTCCAATGTTACTGGAAATACTGGAAATTAATCCTTTAACTGATGAAAGCCACCTTGTCTCATATATACTTCTATTTTTTTCTTTCACCTCTCTTGTTCAGATTTTTTGTTTATTATTATTATCAAATTAAGTTTCCTGCCCTCTTCTGTGCTTCAGTCTCTCATATTTCCTCATAGAGTGATCAAGATTACTTCAATATTCTATAACAGCACATGAAGAAAAAAATGAGTCATCGAGGAAAGATATAATGCATAAACCAGAAGGATTGCTAAAAATAACTATATAAATCTGGTGAATAAATAAACCATGGGAAATGAGAAAACTTATTTCTTGGAGTATTTATAATACATGCACACAATTTCTGTTAAATGTTTATTCACGTTTCTTTGTTTGGTCTCACTCATCTCTTCTTTAGTACTCTCTCCCCATATGATGTCATAATTAGTCACATTCCAAATGCCATTAAACAGTAATTGTACCAACAGTATAAACCAAGAAACTTGTTTATGACACAACTTGAGTTCCAAACTCTAAACTTCCTTGATATGTCTGTATGATTACTTTGCAAAGATTTTGAATTCAAACTATTAGTACCTGGAGTTATCAGAAAACTGGTGCCAATCCAAAACAAAACAAACAGAAAAAAAGAAAGAAGAAAAGCAACCTCCATAACAGAAAAAATAATTAGCCAAGTAAAAAGAATACTCCCCAGAAAAAAATCTCCAGTGCCAGATGTCTCAATGGATAATACTACCATTAAATCAACTAAAAAGGCCAGAGAACTAAAAGTTTTTAATCCCCTTACTATACAAGACTACATACTTGACATGTTACAATGTTTTTAAAAACTTCTAATAAATCTTGAATCTACTATTTCATATTTACCCTTTTGTCCTAGATCAAACATTCATTATAACTTGTCCAAAATGTCTGCAATAGTTGCTTTAACTATCTCTTTAACTCTTTAACAGCCCAATTTGTAAGTAGGACATGAAAAGACTGAAGGATCTAGAATAGATATTGACTTTATGAAACTCACATTTTATTGTTTTCTCCTTTTTCTATTTTTGAATGAAATTGCTTTTATCATGATCCTTTCAATTTGCATGTTTCTCGAAAACCTCTCCCTCATTTGGAAACAGTCTTTTGAGTTTTTATTTAATTCAGACTAAATATTCGTAGCTTACCTAGAATAACTTCTCCTCAAAAACTTCTTATTCAGTATTTCTTGATTGAGCCCTCAGTTCTGCCACCCTAGTACTGTTACTGTTTGCCATGACTGTTACTGAATATTCATTGCCTATATCATTATTTATTGTTTGGATCCTCTGAGGGATGTCTCAGTTACTTTCTTTCTCTTCACTGAGACACAATACTGGACATTAGCAAATGAAAGGAGGAGAGATTTTTTTTTGTCTTATGGTTACAGTCAATAGTCCTCTAGCTCTAAGACAGGATCACATGGTAGAGGGGGGCAAGGCCGCCTAAAGGGAAACTGCTTACCTCATGGTGGCTGGAAGCAGAGCAAGGCCCAGGGAGGAGCTGGGGAGGGAGATAAAGCCCTGCCTCTTTGGCCCAGGTCCCTCCTACTCATAGCAGGTCAGCTGTAAACCCTCATAATGCTATTCCTTTCCAAAAGTCCCGGGAGTGAACACACAAGTCTCTCGGGGACCATCTAGATATAAATTATAACAAGGGGTTATATATTTCATTTCCATTGTCTTAATAGCATCATCTTGGTTTATGGTAGATTCTCAGTACTGGACAAATGGCAGTGACTTTAATACAAAATGAAAGCATGTACTACATTTCGTATTTCTGTCAACAGTTTGAGGCATGCTGAAAGGTCAGGTATTCCAACCGGGATCTGTGTAATGAGATACAAGAAGATAAAACTTTAAGCAGTTTGGAATGGCTGTGATGGCAATATGCCAGTGGTAAAAAGAAATGGCCATATTTATATGAACAAGTCATTTTAACAAGAATGACAAAAAAAAAAAAAAAAAAGAATGACAAGGATTAAAAGCCATAATTAAGATATACCATGTCTGGGGACTGGCTCAGTAGTATATTTTGCATTTGTGAGGCCCTGGGGTTACTCCTCAACAAAAAAATAAACTAACTTATGTTAACATAAAAACATAACTTGAGGAAGTTTTACAAATACACTATATTGTAATTCAATGTAACATATTTTACTTAACACAATATATTCATGTTATACAAATAAAATAGGCCATACATAAATATCTATGTATATACACTAAAATATGAAGTATTAATGCAACTGTATAACTAATGTGTTGTAATTTTATATAATATATAGTATATTTTAATATGAATAATATTAATATAAGCATTACATAGTATATCGATACATTATTATATAAAGAAATAGACATTTATGTGGAACATATAGAGTGGATTGATAAAATATTACACACACTTTGTTTTTTTCTATTCCCATTAAATAGCATTTAGACATTTTTGGGGATAGCTTTATGAGACCCTGACAAATTACAGCTTTTCTCAATTTTTTAATTTCCATTTTAAACTTAAAAATAGACATGATTTTAAAAATAATTATTGAAAGGAGTTTTCTGACATAATACATTAAATTACAGTTTAACAAGAAGTAAACTTATCTAAACTTACTGATGCTCTTTAAATCTATTGTTTCTGAAATGCTTTAATTTAATTCTATTTTAATGCTTAAAGTTGCAAATAGACAAATATTTTCAGTAATACCACTTTGAGAAATACTGCTTCAAAATTAAGATTCCAGAAATAAAAGAAAATTTTCATGAATCACTGCTAAAGAATATCAAGGGTTGGGCTGGGGATTTACCTAAGTGGTTCCACTGCCTGTCTTGTAAGCACAAGGACCTGAGTTTGATCCCGGTACTAGAAAAAAAAAATTATCATCAAGGGCTTTACCTTTTGAGATTTTTCAATTAGGCTATCATTGAACTTTCATAACTGCTTGATTTCAGACCTAATCACTGAACTTGTTTGTTTTTGTTTTTCCCCTTGGGAAAGGAAATATCATTGAACTGTTATTTGAACAAAAGTCTGGTCTTTTTAGTTCTGTCATTTTGAAAACAGAGAGGTTAAGTAACATTTTATCTCTATTCTTTCTTTTTATTCTGTATTCTACTTTCTTTGGGCATCTTTGTGAGACCCTTAAAATTACCATTTCTTTTTTTTCTAATTTTTGTTACTTAAAATATACAGTTCAAACATATAACTAGATGTTTTAAAATTATTCTTGAGCAAATTATGGGTGTGAAGTGACAAAAATTCAAATAGTGGAGGAAAAATCTATAATGTGAATTAGTTAGAAGTGTCATATCTTCTGTTTTACTTTACATAAGCTACAATTTGTAGCAAATTATTTATTAACCAGTTACAAGTAAAGGTACAAGTCGCTCTTAATCAATGAATATTTTTAAATGTCAACCTTATTTTAGACCAAATGAGACCATTAAAATGACTTTTTAAAATTCCTTCAAATGGGTTTGTTTTCATAGTCTCACCACACTTTTTTACAGGATTATTTCTCTTTATAAGCTGAATAGTAGTTTAAAATGCCACATGTTCTTTGCTAATGCTCCTATTAGGTATTCTAGATGAATTTTCACTGTGCAAGAAATAAATCCACATGTGAGAAAATCTACCACTCTCAGAAGCTGTGATAGAACTATAACAAATGCCTAAAACTACAGAAGAGGCTTTGTAATGGGGTAGTGGGAATAGGCTGGGAGACTTTTGAAAAACATAATAGTAAAAGCCTAGATTGACTGGAATGTGCTACAAGAAGAAATATGGATGCTAGAGATTTTGCTAGTGTATGCTCTGAAGAAGTGAGAACTGTTATTGGAAACTGTAGAAAACGTGATCTTCATTATATAGTTTCAGAATGGTTAGTAAAATTTCTTCTTGCAGTTATGTGGGAAGCAGAATTTGAAAGCAGTGACTATATGAGCATGCAGCTCAGTCAGAAGATTTTCAAAATTTTGAAGATATTGCTCATTGTAAAATGGAAAGGGCAGAGAAACAGAAGGGAAAAGTGTGAAACAAAAAGGAACCAGAATTTGATGATTTGAGAAATTCTAAATCTTTCCAGATGGTAAAACACACTAAAAGTAGACATTGCTTCAGAAAATGGGATGCAGAGAAAAACTCAGAGTGTGGCTATCCACCTTTTGTTAGTACAAAAGAAAAACCTGTAGGTCAGAGCGCTCAGTTACACAAAAGACCTTTCAAAGGATGACTCACTGATTCCCTTCATCAAACCAGAGACTTTCTAGGCATTTAAGAGTATTGACCCTCACTTAGCTCGGTGGAAGCCACAGGTGGAGAAAGAAAAATACCCCAGAAAGATCTGTGGGGGATCTTTTTTATTAAGGAACAATGCCTGTTGAAACCATGCAAAATCCCCAAGTTTCTTGATTACTTTATTTCAGCAGAAACCCTGCCAGTCCAAACTGAAAGGGATGCCAATTATGAAAGAAATAGTGCTTAGTCACCAAATGTGTACTGACCATGAACAGTTTCATAAATCTATTCAGCTGCAAACCGGTGCCAGAGCTCGAAAAACAGGAAGTACAGCTGGAGAGTAGAACTTAGAGCTCTGGGCTCTGATCTCAGACCCACAGCAGTGGAAAGGGAGCCCAGGAGGAGCATGCCATGAGCTGGGCATTGGACGGACCTTGGTTGATGAGATTTCAAAAGAGCTGTTGACCAGTGATATGTTTTTCCTTGGATTCCTTCTGTTTTTTAGATGAAATGTTTATAATTGTTATTTTAAGCCCATTCATGGTGTATTGGGAATTTTGTCAACAAACAACCACTTCATTAATTTCCTAGGTTTATGGACGTTGAGGAATTACTACCAGAGCCCTTGTGCACTTTATTTGCCTTACCTAGATAATGAGCTTTGGGATCTTTGAATTCATGAGTGTGATGGAAGATTGGAACTGATGGGATTAAGACGAAATTTTTGAAGTGTGAGTTAAAGATTTGGGGTGACTCTGAGACACTGGGCAAGTACTACTATGCACTTAATTGAAAAAGTGTAGGGTATGAGTCAAGAGGGAGTGTACCAGTCAGAACTTTGAACTTCTGACCTTTAGCCCCTGGTATCATGCATAATCTTGTGTAATTGTGTAGCAAAAGGGAGATGTTCTTAAGGTTACTATGTCAGTTTCCTATATTGCTGTGAAAAAGTACCATAGATTTAGTGACTTCAGATGATATAAATTTTTCTCCCCTAGCTCTAGAGGCTAGCTGTCCGATGTCACAACTTTGGCAGGACCACGGAATCCCAAAGGTTCTGGGGAAGAACCACCGCTTCCTTCTCCTCAGTTCCCATGGCATGGTTGCTGGCATTACTGGTTTTCCTTGGGTTGTAGCTTACTCTTTTCTAATTCTTCCTTGATTGTCCAAAGACTTCTGATTTTTACATCTGTCTGTGTCTCTGTTTTCTTTACTGTTCTGATAAGGACACCAATTATATTGGTTTTAGGGTCTCCATAATGCAATATAACTTCATGTTAACAGTGCCAATTATGGCTGTAAATGCCCTGTCTTGGTCTGCTTTGATTACTGTAACAAACCACCATAGACTGATATGTCACACATATCTGGAGACTGGGAAACTCAGGAACAAGGTGCTAGTATGGTTTCTGGTGAAGGCCCATTTCCTAGCTTGTAGATTGTTCCTCATGCTGTGCCCTCCAAAGAAAAGAGATAAATCACTGATATCTTTCTCCTTTTAAAAGGGTACCAACTCCACTCTGACGACCACCCTGGGAAGGCACACAAACCTAATTGTGTCTGAAAGGCCTCACTCTAAAATACCATCACACTGGGCATAAGCCCTTTAACATATGAATTAGAGAGGGCAGGGTGCAAGCATTCAGTCTATAGAAGACCTACTTCTAAATATGGTCATATGCTACAGGTCTGGAGAGACATAAATTTTGGTAGGACACTATTCAACCCAGTACATTTACTAAACAGTTATCATTAAAATAAATAAGAAGATTTTACAGGATTATTAGGCTGGATCCAGCGTAATTGTACAAACTCAAAAATGTAGAGCTTCTCCCATTAGGGGAAGATGGATCAATTCAGAAAAACTTAACAGAAAGAAAAGTTAGAGAGATTTCAACTATCTTGGGTGGCTTAGGGACACACAGAAGCCATGCAAAAGAAATGAATTCTTCCAAAAGCAGAATAAGCGTGAAAGTGGATTATCTTCTATATCATCTAAATAAGACTGACACCTTGATTTTGACCTTGCAAGAACAGCAATACAGATCCTAAGCCTACCTGGAAGTTGAACTGACAGAACAGTGAGCTAATAAATGCATTTGTATTATACTAGTAAATTAATGATCCTTTATTATGACAATAGAAAGCTGATACACATTTTCATGGAATTATTATTTTTAATAAACAATGCAGTAAGTTAACAGTGACCGCACATTCTCCTTAGACTTACCATTAAGAAACTCTCCATGGAATTCTTGCTATGGGGGAGATATCCTCTATACCAGAAGTCTGTGTTAGACAAAATGGCCGCAGGGAGGTCTGTTGCTCAAAATGGCACCTGTTTCTCATAGACGGGTCATTTCCTCTCCAGGAAAGTGGAACTGAATTTGCCACCCCACCCCACTACTCATCCACCAATAAGTTTAAACTTCATCACCCGGCCCAGCAATACAGCCAATCCTCAAACCCCACGACGCTCTGCATACAACCCTTATAAACCTCACTCAATTAGTCTCTCTCTCTCTCTCTCTCTCTCTCTCTATATATATATATATATATTTTTTTTTTTTCTTTTTTTTTTTTTTTTGAGACAGCCTGGCAGCTCATTCCCTCAATAAAGCCTTGCCTCCATTGCTCCTGTTTCAGAAGGATTTCTTTCAGTCTGCCTTGAGATGACCACACTGAAAATATTTCAAGACCACTTAAAGTGGCACTAGAGAAAGAAGCACCATGTAAAGAGCAAGGCCAAAGAGCCATAGAGAGCTAGAAATATAAAAGATGGAGTCATATTGGAAATAAGAGACTTTATCTTTATGTCAGGTTATTCTTCTAGTATGTATCACATTCTAGTATGTATCACATAACAGTGCTTTCATGTCTTAGGAAATTCCAAGCAAAATCATTTTTAAGCATCTCAGTTTTGAGTAGTTTGTTATGCAGAGGTAGGTAGCTGAAACAAATCTTAGTTTTTTAATTTATTTTATTTATTTTATTTTTTTCAAATCTTACCTTTTAAAAGACTGTGGAAATCAGTGTGGCAATTTCTCAAAAAAGTAGAATTAGAGGTCTCATTTGACTCAGCTATTCCCCTTCTGGGAATCTTCCCAAAAGAATTAAAGTATTATACCACAGCAATATATGCACACCTATATTGTCAGTGGCACAGTTTGTAATAGCTAAATTTTGGAAGCAACCCAAATTCCCATCAACTGATCAATGGATTTAAAAGATTTTTTTAACATAATGGAGCACTCTTCAACCATAAAGAAGGATAAATTTGAGATATTTTTAGGTAAATGTATGCACCTTAAAAGTGAAATAAATCAAACACACATGTGTAAATATTGCAGTGTCTCTCTGGTGTGAGAAACTTAAGGTGTAACTCAGGACCAAAAAGTATAATAAATATTATGAAATAGGAAGAAATTGTTCAAAATTATACCAAGTGTGAGATACTTTGTTAATAATTAAAATGTTTTATGCATAAAAGTATAGTATTATTAGGAAATGAGTTGAGAGATAGATTAGCAAATTAAAATATATTCTTTTAGGTTCACAATACACAGTGTATTTACCATTGTTATTTTCTAACTATTTTTGTTACGAAAATATTTTTTCATGGAAAGGCTTTTACATTTTCTTTATGAATATCTACCTATTTTGCATTAAAATTTAAAAATAAAGAAAAAGAGGGTCTGGGATTTAGCTCAGTGGTTCTGCCACCTGCCTCACAAGCACAAGGACATGAGTCCTTGTTACACGGTTAACCAAATAATAATAATAATAATAATAATAATAATAAAAATAATGCAGAGAGAGACACAGAGTGAGAGAGAGAGAGAAAGAGAGAGAGAGAGAGAGACAACCAGGAGCTACCTGAGCCTTGGCTGAACCATCCCAGTTTGTATTTCCTCTTTCCCTAAGGTTTGCATTACTCAAGCTGACTTCAGCTACCTTTAACTAATGTAAATCTCTGTGGGTCATAATGTTTGGAGCTAATTCTGCATAATTCTGGGCTCCTTGTAACTCTTCTGAGCAAAGAGTACTACAAAACAACAAAACAAAACAAAACAAAACAGATTTTTGCCTAACAGATTGGATAAATTCAAAAGCTTTAGAGGTTAGAGACAGCATCTCCCTAAAGACAGAGAACCTGGAGAACATTTCAAGCCATAAAGTCTGTTACCTGTTACCGTTTTGATCTGGAATGTCTCCCATGTATTCTCGTGTGTTCAGCGATGACCTTTTTGGAATATGATTGGATCAGGGTGACACTGTACTCATCAGTGGCACTATACTCTTATGTGAATGGGCTGTTGGGAGGTGGGGGCCTGCTAAGAAGAGGTGGGTCACTGGGGAGTGTGAGTGACCTGGAAAGATGCATCTCCCTTCCTGGTTCCTCCATTCACTCTCGGCTTGCTGATTGCCGTGAAGTTGCCTTTTCCTCTGCTATCCTGTTCAGGCCTTAGAGCCACCTCATCGTGGACTGGAACTGTGAACCCAAATAAACCTCTGTCTGCACCTGTAACCTGTGGGTGTTGAGTATTTTGTCTCCGTGATGAGAAAGAAACTAAGACAAAGTTCTTTATTTTCCCAAGAAACATTTGCTTACACTTCAGAGAAATATGTTCAGGGACATCTCCCCCTGCCTTGTAGATTGGCTTAATAAGGAATTTCACTATTCCTCTGGAGATGAAGATAGGCAGAATGACCAGCTGCTCTATATAAACTCTGAATCTTCTGCCTCCAAGGTCTCTTGTGTGGTGTAACCCACTGCACACACAGGGTGATGTGTGGCTCTCACCATGCCACCCAATGGGTACTGGGCTCAAGGAACTGAAGCTAAGATATTGCTCTGGCTACTGCATTTTGCTGTGAGTAATAAACTACCTGTCTGCCTGCCACAGAAAGCCTCGCGGTGTCTTCTGTCAGTAAATATATATGATAATGTGAAGCCGTGCTTGTTAGATTTCAAAAAAGCATAACATATAATTCCTTTCTCCATTTCTGACTTAATGTCAGTGCAACCCAGGCTACTACAATTGACTAAGTCAGTATATTTCTAACTGCATTTCCTTCTTTCATTCTGACCCTTGTTAAGTCAATTTTCCTCCAAATAGAGCAAATTTTTAAATGAAAAGAAAAAGAAACATTAAATTTTCTAACATCATATCGTATTTTTCAATAATGAAAACCATGATCTTCACTCATATCTTGTAGTTCCTTGACCTTATTTGACTGTTAAAATGATCTTACATTCCAATTCTTGTCCTCCAAGAAAATAATCTCATGGAAACTTTTCATGTCTTAGTATTCAGCATTATTCTTGCTTTTCCTCTAGGCAAGACAACAGTTCTTTTTTTACAAGTTGACATCACTGTAGAGTGATCCTTTGTTCCTCCTGTCTTAATGTATTTAATTTTAACTCAGCAAAAATTTCCTAAATTTTTCTCTTGGTAATCTCCATCATTACTTTAGGAAAGAATTTCTGATCCATGACTGTGCCTATGAGTGTAGGTTCTCTCTGTGTCCTAGTCTGTTCACGTTGCTATAACATACCACCACAAACTGGATAGCTTATTTTAAAAAAACAAACAAATTTTTTCTCACAGTCTGGAGTCTAAAATCAGGGCCCTGGCAGATTTGATATCTGATAAGGGTAGATAGACTGCTAAAGTTTTTTCTTTATTCTTTTTTTTTCTGTATATTTTTCTGTATGGTGGAAGGGCAGGGGATCTCTCTAGAGTCTTTTTTATAAGGGCACAAATAGCATTTATGAGGGTTCTCCCTTCATTACCTAATCACCTGCCAATGATCATACCCAAATACCATCACATTAGGGTTTACAAATTCAACATACAGTTTTTTGGGGGAGCACAAATGTTTAGACTCTAGTACCTTAGTATTTGTTCTCACCTATTTATGGTTGCAACTTTTCATTTAATTCTGCATTTTTGGGGCCCTGTCTGTCTGCAGCAGTCATTATTAGAACATGTTCATCTTCTTACTTTTTTTACTGCTTACCCTTGCCACAAACTTTTCACATATATTAACAACTTCTATAAGTTTTTAGAGCAAATGAATGAATAGCATCTCTCCATTGATAATATTGTTAGACCCACTGAGAAAGAACCAACCAGAGACTGATTTTAAATCCACACTGGAGTTTATTACCGGCCAGGACCCGAGCCGAGCATCAGACTGGAGCCCCCACTGGGGGAGACAAACATGTTTTATACACCTTTGAGGCCAACAGTTCCTAGGCCCCCCTATGGGATAGAACTAGTAAAGCAAGGAAAGGTACAGAAGCAGAAAGTCTTGCTGTTAGGACATTTGTAAAACAATAGTTGATTAATTGTTATTTCTAAAGAGACTTTCTAAGGGGAGGAGGTTTCTTAGCTTCCTCTTTCTGAGTTCATCTAAAGGACAAACAAGTGGGTCAAGCAGCAACATGGAGTTTGTTTTGCTAACTAGGGTCCTTCAAATATCAATCAAATTCTCTGTGTCTACCATCCAAGAGTTGAAGAAGTACAATATATTACTAAAATGAAAGTTAAAACAACATACTTACTTACTATACCTACTCTTTAGTATGTCAGATAAAGTGGTTAAAAACAGCCAGGAAACTTGTCATTGAAGTACACCTGGATAGCTCATCCTGACCCTCTCTGAAGACTTCTAGAATAGCTCTCCTCTAATCAGTTTCAACTAGCAAATAAACAATAAAACATAAAGATCATAATATTTAGGGCAAAGTAGGAGAAGACCTTAGTAAAAGTTCATGCCTACAAACTGTGTGATCCGCTACCCTTTTTCTCTTTAGTACTCTGATCTCTCATTCATATGGTGTGGGTATCATCACTTTACAATTTTATAATAAGGAATAAGTGTGATAATGCACACTAATGTCAAAAACACAAACAGCTAATGTACTCTAGGTATTGAATAAAAATCCATATGCATAAAATGAGAGTTATATGGTATACATAGTTACTAATTCTAGTAAAGTCAAGTAAAGACATTTTTCTCCCAAGTGAAGTTAGTAGGATTAAGAAAGGAGATTTATTATGTTTTCACCAGTAATGAAGGCCATTTTATGGTAGAATTAAAGGTTCTATAACTGTTACCAATGTGCTGGGTGATCTAAATTCTTTATCTCCGAAATGGAAGCCAATGACTAGCATTCTTTTAAGCTGAACATGATGAATTTGTCCTTGGTTATCCCTGCTTTATTATGAAGAATGCACTCAAAGTCAGAAACTTAGAAGTATTATGTTTAAAAGGTGATATTTAAATAACCTATATGTTATAGCTTATGTTTAGATGTCTCCTGAAGGCCCTGTGCAGTCATAGGTGGGGCTTTTTCAGAGGTGGCTTAATCCAGGGTGTGTGAACCTGGAATTGATTCATGGTGCAATGCTAGGATCAAGGACCCTAGGATTAAGAGTGTAAATGCTACCTGCCCTTAATAGCCTGGATGAGATAAAGGGGGCAGAAAGATGCTGTTACAGCCTCTTGTTACTTTTACAATGTTCTGCCTGCAATGAACTGTTTGTCCTCTGCAATGGCCCCCTGCCATGTGCCACTTTACCTTGGAGCCAGCCAAATATGGACTGAAATCTCTACAAACTATGAGATAAACCTTTACCCTTTTAACTTCGAGTGTTCGGTGTTTTGCCTCAGCAACTAGAGAAAAGTAACTAAGACACTGCGCCACTTTCAAGATGTTATTACATTCTTGTATAGAACTTTTGGAAACCTACCAAATTTAGAATAGGTTTTGGCTTTTTAATTGTTTGGCAACTTTTTAAAAATATATTAACAGGAGAATAGATAGGTTAAGAATTGTTTAACAACTGTGTAAAAATATATTCACAGAGCATCAAATTGATTGAAAAAAGATACTTTCTAAGTCAGGGTTCTTATGATTCACCTCTATAAAATTTACATGACATTTGCTTGTGGGAAGGCACTCAGCTGTACTATTATTATTTTCCTTTTATGGACTCTTTCATTTTCTGCTAATTTTGAATGTCTTGCCAATGTATCATTAGTTTGCTTGAAAACATTTAGAAAAATACACATACAATTTAATAATAAAATATGAGCTCATTTCTAGAAGAAGAAAGCTGCACAAAAGCCATGAAAACCTTTTAAAGGATAGTAGTAAATTTGAAAAAACCCTAAATTCATATAATTTTGATGGATAATTAAATGTGTCAAGAGAATTTGATATATTCACTTGCTTTAATCATTGAATCTTGACTTCACAAAAATATTTAATATTATACAAAGAAAAGATTCTCCAACAGGTTGCTCACTTACCATGGAATTCTAAGCTTTCTATTTAATTCAACAAAAATTTAGGTGATTTATAGAAAACGATAAAATGTTCAGGTTATAATTTTTATTTATTTACATAGTATTAAAGTTAAAACATTCTTATATCTTAATGTTTCTGCAATAATTTATTCTGAAGTCTTCTAAAGGAAAGAATAAAATATTTATCAAAACTAATGTAATAAAAACTTTAAAAACCAGGAAAGGAAACAAAGTTTCAGAATACTTAGCAAAACATTCCTACTCCTCTTCGCAATCCACTTGCATATGTTTTCATTTTGTTACTAAATGTAGACATAAAAACAGACAGCTATGACATTTGTGAATATTGTAAGGGATGACAATTAAAAAGATTGAAAACAATGAAATATCAATCATATGTTCAAAAACACAATATCCTAGAATTTGACTTCTGTCCACTTCTTTGCTCAAATGTGAAGCAGTGGAAGTCTCTGAAATGGCATCAGCAGTTTTCATCTATTTCAGTTTTCACTGATTTATTGGTTGTTATATGCACTTTCCAGCCTCTTCCCTTTGTTGTCAATGTACTTTTCTCTCCAAATTCAAGTTATCCCTTTAGCTTTAACTATTGCTTTAAAGTCTATGGAAATCTCTCTATAAAACATCTCATAGATAAGTTAAAGTCAATAAATCAGAAAGTGTTCTCATTAGTTCTTTCCTTCCCAAACACTGACTTTTCCTTTTTGTATCCTATATTTAATAGTATCCTTATTCAACCATTTGATTGATCTTAAAAGTGGAAATGTTCATTGAATTGTAGATCTTCTTTATTATTTCCATAAACAGTTCATCTTTAACATTTGCCATGTTAGAAATTTTATATTCCATTTATTAATTTATCCAAGTATATGTCAATCTCATACTAAAATTCAGTTGTTGACCTTGGTAATAGGGTTACAGTATAATGAGCTTATATAATGTTAGTGGCAGAAAGCAGACAACTCCAAAAATAATCAGAATATTTAAGGAGTATATAATACCAAAAGATTCTTTTTCATAGAATAGTATTAAAGTTTTTGTAAAATCCAGCTTGAAAAAGGCAACTATGACTCCTTAAGGGATATGGTGAAGTGAGAACAAATATAGCTTTGTGAGGAATCAGAAAGTAGTTCATGAAGAAAAAATGAAGGAAACCAAAATGAAGTGACAAGGTAAATCTAAAGAGTTTTTATGAGAATGAGTTAAATTGTTTAGCAGGAGAAGGATAAACAAGTTACTTGTTCTTTTTAATGACTCAAGTTTTTATTTTCATTTTTAAAGTGACTACATAAAAATAACTATTTTATGAGGATCAAATAATTTATTTAACTGCATAAAACTATGTGGCATGTGCTATTTTTAGCCTAATGCGAATATTATTTTTCTTTACAAAATACGTAAATCCAGTATTCAGGGTTTTGTGAAAACTGGGAAGATTTATGATATGTGTGTATGACATCGGTCATTGTCCTTCTCCAATATAAATAAGTTTCTGTTTTCTCATATTGTTGAATCTATATTGAGTCTGAAAGCAAAGAAATTTTAATTGGATAAATGAGAAAATCTAATCTTTATTGTTAGAGGTATGATAGCATAAAAGCAGAGCAAGAGCAGCTAATTTCTAGAAATTATGTTCATACACTATAAATTGATGTTACTAAGGTTTTAAATTACCAAGACTATTTTATATATATATATATATAATTTATTATATGTATTATTTCAAGTCTGCTATTGAATAAGAACATAGCCTAAGACATTATTTTTTAAATGATAGTTATGTTCCTGGTCTGTCCATCCTTGGGTATGCCCATTCATTGTGTTATGGGCCAGGATGAATTTATTTATAGCCATAATCTTTTCTTTGGATAATAGCTAAAGATAATGGTGTATCAGCTGTACAACCCTGCTGTCTATCTTTCTTGATTCCTCTGGGTAGCTCTCCCCTGAACCTTGTCAGTTCATTGGATCTCTGAACAGACATCATCCTTAAAATCCCATTTGTACCATTTGGATCGGGTCAGGAAGAGTAATAGCTCTAATCTTCTTGGAGTGATATTATTAATCTTGAGCAGGTGAGCTCCAAGGTACTTTCTCTAACCTACACATTTAGAAAGCATAAGCTTTAGGGCTGTAATGAATAAAGCTAAAATGGAAGCCTGCAGCATGAAAGGAAATGATTGTAAGATTAAGCTGTCCTTTAGGTTTGTAGTCAAACTTTTTTAAAACTGCTAAATCAAGAGCTTTGAGAAAACTAAAAGGAAGTACTAAATTGTTTTCTATCTGAAGAGACTCCGAATATTATTCTATTATTAATGTTATTCATTTTTCCAAACATAGGCTGTGTAAAAATTATAGCTAAATCAATTTTAGTCTAATATTCTATGACAATTCCAATGGTTTTCTGAATAATTTGCCTTTAATTTGTTCATAAACCTATTTCAATATTTGACAAAATAAGCGAATACATTTACAAGCCAAAAAATAAAATCAAACTCATTATTTTCCCTCCTCATTGTATTTTTAAACCTCATGTTTATTGATTAAAATTCATTTCTCCTATGTGTAATAGAGAGAGGGGTGTGCTCTGTTTCTGTGTTATGCATCTGGCTTTTCACATGGGGACAATTCCCTTTGCTGTGATGCCTCAGATAGTCTTTTTTGAAAAACCTCGTATACTAACTAAATATTTCATGTTTAAATTCCAATTTGTATTTTTTCCTATCTTATCAATCCCCATTGAAAAAAATTTATTCTCACTCATCTTCCTTCAGTGTATCATCAGAATAGGATGCAGAAGAAAATGCAGAACTAGTGTTGTTGAAAACTGTAAAAGTTCTAAGGTACTTTTATTAGACAGTAAATATTGAAAAGTAATGGAAAACAAATTGTTTTACCCAGCTATTTTTAGTATATGAAGTGAAATGTCATAGTATTATTTTGTACATGAAGAGAAATGCATTTTGATAGTGTTTTCATGATTTATTTGTCCTATTATCTGGTTTTCAGAAATTATGAGTCAAAACAGTTTTATATATATATATCCACTGTATATGTAATATATTATATATCTCCATTATTTATATATATGTATATTAAATGTGAATGATAGCTTTCAAACTTCGATTCCTTTTTTGGTGTAACTATAGTTGGTGAGCCTTAAGGAATGAGAGATGAATTCAATATATTCCACATACTATTAATGGTCATGACCATGAATGATTTAATTAGACTCTCTGTGCCATAGTTTTCTCAGGGATAAAATAGAGATAACAACATTTGTGTACTTTCAGAAACACTTATGAAAAGACATTATATTTCAGGTATTGTTCTAAGTGCTTTTGATCATCCCATCAACTCTGAAAGAATTATTTTATATGTGAGGAAATGGAGGCTAAATGAAGGATGGTAACTAAGTGTACAGAGTAAATGCAGCTATCAATAGTAGAGCCAATATTCAGACAGGGAGGATAATTTCAAGGCCCAAATGCTTAGGTATGACATCATGTTGCCTGTTCTCCTAAAATCAAATAAGATTTTATACAGATGAAATAAATTAATTCTCAAAATGCTGCTTTGAATACTGCTTAGTATGCTGACATAGATGACTTAAGTATGAGCCATTATAATTATGGTCATGATTATTATGATATTATTGTATAACCAGTAGTATTCATATATTTACTTTATGACTTTTCGTTACTAATCCTTGTTGCAGAGAAGAAAAAAAATGTTCTGAGAAATTAAATGCTCAGATAAATGAACAGGTGGCAGATCTAGAGATTTTCTTGTATACTGGTTTAACCCTCAAGAACTAGAAAGATAATTTTTAATTAAAATTTAATGGAAGTTTAAAAATTCTGGATTAAATTTATCTCTTTTTTGAATAGCCCTGAAATGGACTCAGATAGTTTTAATCATTTCAGAAGATTAGAATACAATATCTAAATCTTCAAAACACAAAAGTAGTATGAATGAAGCAAAGCAAATTCAGGAATTCTAGAAAAAGTCATGTTTTCTAGATAAATCAAGGCATAACTTTTAAAAATAATTGGTTAGAATTATCATCATAAATGTAAAAATTTATAGTTTTTTCAAAATGTCACATGTGCTTAGCAAAAGAAAAGCTGATAGTCTCAGAAAGGGGGAAACATACACGATAAAATCGGGTCATCATTTTCCTCCTGTTATTCCTTCAAGATAAGGAAACATAGCTTCACATAAGTAATCAATGTTTTTTCAATTTGCATATTAAAATCAAAGTGAAGGTAACTTTTTCATAGTTTGGCCAAGTTTCTGAGTCCTTTACGAAACCATATCCAGTGACCTTTATCCACTTGTATTAATCATGTTATGTTTAGATTAATTTCTACCAGGTTATATTGTGTCTCAAACTTTGTTCATTTTTTCTACTGTTTTTTTAACTTTATTATATTTTCTTTCTAATAATTTCCTTCCTACTGGTTTTCAAATCATATATTTTTATACTATTCTTAAGATTTTCCCTTGGGCTTTTATAACGCACATATAGAACTTTAGGACCATTCAACTCTAGCCACCTATCAATAACTTGAATGTTCCTGTGGTTCAAAATTTTTAATATCCATAATAACATCATGTGATGTAACACATGTTTTATTGAAAGATGATCCTGAGAGGGAAATGTACGTAAATCTTAAGTCATCATCCATAAACATGTATGCCTCATAAGCTCTACATAAGTCACTTTATGTTGAACTTAAAAAGTAATTGTTATTTTATAGAGTTAATAAAGACTAAGTTCTAGTGATGCTCAAATATATATCCTCTTGAATCACTGTAATCTGTCAGTGCAAATGCCAATCAGAGAAAAATGCTAGACTTACCAATTGTTATTTTTTCTCCTGCTTCCTATATTTTCTTTATGGATTACCTATCATATTGCTACTCATATTGTTAAACATAACTTTTTTAAGAAAGCAAATTCATTACTTCCATAGAATTCTAAAATGAACACATCAAATATTTTATTTAATATATTAATTGTCACTAATAATGTATAAAAACTAGTTCAAAGAAAACTTTAACAAAGATTGAAAAACAAGCATGTTGGAAATCAGAAATGTTGAAAAATGTCCAAAAGTAAAGGAAAAAAAATATCAATATTTACAGGGCAATAGTCAAATGCACACAAAAATGATTATCTATCTACAAATTATATTTCATTCCTTACAGTATTTACAAATTTATACATTTTAAACTTGCTTAAAAACAAAGAAAAGGACCAAGAATCTAGAGAAATGTGTTAGACAGGATATCCTATTATCAGTTTGTTGATTTCAGTATCTTTCAAATATTTCAATAATCATAAAAGGTTAAAAAATAAAACAAACTCAAAGAATAAGGTTGAGATGAAGAAAGAGAAAAATAGAAGAGGAGAAATAGTAATATAATAATTGACACACAAAACTGTAAAAATAAGTCCAACTACACTGGTTAGCCTAACAAATTCCAACAAAAACTTAAACAACAGCAAAAAACATAAGTTGAAAGGCATATAGTTAAATTAGATGTTTTAAATTACAAAAACATATTTACAAGATAACTACCTATACCAGAAATGCTAGATAAAATGGAGAATGAAGTTTAAATACAGGAATAAAGTGAAGCAAGAAAACATTAATGAAAACATAAAATGAAAAATTGGCTAGATACATTAATGTCCAAACAATTGATCCTATGAGTAATAAATCCTTAAATGCATTATATAGAATGATAATGAAAATATATTGAATTGTCCAGGATTGCAAAATAATTTAAAATTTACAACCTCTACCAAATGAAGCTCAGTCTAGTAGAACTTACCAAAATTATTAGAGAAAGTTTACAAATGTATAAGCACAATAGATTTCTACAAGCTTATTCTTATAATAGATAATAAGTTATTGCAATATCTAAAATGTTTAGAAATATAAATAATAACCTTTCTCTAAGGATGTACAGAATCCTATGCTATCAATAATTATAGCATACATATTTTAAGCACATTTGAAACATGTATAAGTGAACAAGCACTATGCTATAAAGTAAGTCAAATATTTTCAAATAATTGTATTATACAGATTGTGTTTTCTGATCACAATTCAATACAATGACAAACTAATAAAAATGTAACTAAAAAGAACTCAAATGTTAAAAATCAAGAAACTTTCTTTTCAGTATATCAAGAACCAAGAAGAAAACCAAATGCTAACAAAGAATGGATGAAAAATCAATGACCTAAGCTTATAAACTTTGCAAAATAATAAATCAGGAGAACCAAGAAGAAAGTAATAGTGAACAGAACAGAAATAATTACAAAAAAATGAAGAAAAGTAAAATCAGTATTTGGTTATTTGACCAGGTTAGAAATTAGAAAAAAAAAAGTAAAGAAAAATAACCAGTGTTGATACATTTCAAGGAAAAAAAAGAGAGGAAAACAAAAATAAAAAGGAGTTCTGCAAGTAATAATGGTTATTACAACCATTGATGTAATAAGTCAGCCTCGCTAAGATTTCTTCTCTAAGAACAATTGTAATGAAATAGAAAGTATGCAGATGCACATGTGTATGTACCAGTTACCTATCAGAAATGCATTTATTATGTATTATAAACATATACTAATAAAATATTTTGAAATATATTAAAAAGAAGAAGCTGTTGGTGGTGGTAATGAGGGGGGTGTGATACTGAGGCAGGGCACAATCAAGTTTATTTAAAAGATATAAAGGTAAAGAGGTAAAAGATAAAATGGTAAAGAAGTAGAATTCTGATTAGCCAAGAGGGGGTCCTGAACAGGGTGTCCTCAAAGGCTTTGTCTAGGGGATTTTAAGGAGTTCATAAGGGAGCAGGAGCCATCATGAAATTGATATGATCTCTGCCCTATAAGATACTATGTATTTTTAGGGTTCAATCTCTGTAGTTTTCATGCCATGCCCATGCAGGGCTCATGTGCCTTGCCTCCATGGTCATCCATCCATATGCCCCGCCTCCCTGGTCATGTTCTAGGGAGGTCACAGACAGCCACAGAGAACCTGGAAGATGTTTTTGTAAGATACTTGGAGGATGGTGAGTCAGAAGACTCCATTTTGGGCTCCCAGCTCCATTTTGCAGGCCCTGTCTTTAGTTCTGAATATAATCCTAACTCTTGGTTTACAAATTCCTGTTTTATTTGGATACTAAGAGCGATGGGTTGAAACACCTAGAAGAGGTATTCAGGGTAATTTTATCAAAGTTTTGAAGAAAATATTATTACAACCTTTAATCTTTCAAAGAATAGAATACTGAATAATATAAAAGCTAATTTTAAGCCAGAAATGGTGGTGCACACCTATAATCCCAGCACTCAGTAGGTAGGCTGATGCAGGAGGATCACAATGAGTTTAAGGCCAGCCTGGTTTACATAGTGAGTTCAAGGCCAGTTTGAACTACATAGTAAGACCCTGACTCAAAAATAATAAAATAAATTAATAAAATAAAAGCTAATTTCACTTCAAAATGTTAACACAATATATCGCATTAGTGAATATTCTAATATTAAATTCATTTCACATTTTAGGATTATTCAAGTTGTTTATATATTGTATTTTATTTCATAAATTGCAAATTTAATACCTCCAACTATTCATTACAGAATAAAAGATCAAGAGTAGCAAAGGCAAGAAAAGAAAAAAAAAACATATGGAAGACAGTCTCTAGTAAAAAAGAAAATGTTATTATAATGCAATATTAATCCAGACCATATAGCACTTGAAAAAAGATAAATTAGCCAGTGAAATAAGAGGGTAGAAAATCTGAGGTCTATAGATGGAGAAAAATAACATCAGAGCTTTGCTGGAAAATATGGCTTGTTTGGTTTATACTGTTAGGAAATCTATTTATTTTTAAGAATAATTATTGAAACTATAGCAGTATTACAGATACAATGATTTTTCTAGGAATGGACAGGTAGGAGAATGTTATGAAATAGCTAAGGCAGGTTTTGCACCCTGCTCTCAGTGTTGTACCTATTTTTCTCCCCAAATTTCAGTAGAAGATTAAAAAAAATGAGGATAAAGGCACATATACTTCATAAAAAATAAAAAATTATTTTACACTTTTTAAAATATGCAATCTTAAACTCTTGGATTTTGCAAGCCATATGCTCCTCCTTCCCCTCCCTTGTTTCTTTCTTAGGAAACATTTAGAAGAGTGTAGAAGAGGAGCAACGGGGGTGGTATGACGAGCTACTAGCAGAGAAATACCTCTTGCTCATAGCCCAAGTACGAGGCTACTAAAAGAAGCAGGCAAATCGGTAGACGAATCAAAGAAAATCTGATTCATTTTATTGTGCGAGACATAAAAAACAACTGCTTTTGCCAAAACAAACTATTCATCACTAATAACTTTAAAAGTGAAGAACGCCCATAAATTACAGAAGATCTTGTGTCAATTCTTGTTCAGAAAATGTCCTCAAATCATCCCTCTCTTGAGTTGTCCATGTACTATACTCTCCTCTGCTAGTTGACATAAAAAGTGAGATATTCCATGCATGTACAAATCTGCCCAATTGAAGCCCATTAATCTGTACAATCAATGTGCACTAGTAAAATACATTGGACACTTGACTTAAGAACTCAGTTTGTTCACAAGGTCTGGTTGTAACTCAAGTTGGTCAATTGAAGGTGCAGGCTCCTCTACACAGCCTTCAAAGTCTCTCTTGTGTATACAGGCAGATCTCAGTGTCCTTAGAGAGACGCTGATCCTGGATTTCTCAATGAACCCCACACAGGAAAGGATGTTGTAATGTTCCTTCCAGAACTCTTTAAGGGTTAAATCTGTATCTGAGACTGTATGGAAGCTCAAGCAGCTGGCATTCTGATTGTAACTCAGTACTTTGGTTATAAGTTAAAACTAAAATTCCACGGATAACCTAAGTTGTTCATACATCAGACCAGTCATAACTCAAGGGTACATGGGGGAAAAAAAAGAATGAGAAGGAACAAAGAATATGAAGGTGAAATGACTGCCAGGTAAGACCAGGAAGTTGACAGCTAGACTTGTAGAGGACCATGATCAGAGAACAGAAGTGTCAAGGAATTTTGAGCAAGAAGCAAGCAGGGACTGGGACAATGCAGCCAAGAAAAGATACCAGATGAATAATATCAATAACAGACCCAAGTTTATGACCAGTAATGTCCCAGAAGAAACAGTTCTTCCAACATAATCAGGTATGTCATGTCAGGCATTCTGGAAAGCAGATACTGAGATTATTTAGGAGCACAAACACTTACTGGGGGATAACACTGGTGAAAAAGGAAATGGAGGAAACAAAATTGGGTAGGAGAAGCCTTCAGATAGTGATGGTGATTTGCCAAAGTATCAGCCCAGCGGGGAGCCCCAAAGCAAACATAGACAGCATCATGCTAGAGTCTTAGTGGGTAAAACGACCAGGCCCTTGTACAGGCATCTTGTACAGATGTTGGCTGGTGAGCATGAAGAAAAGAGAACATCCTTGAATTCTTTTGCCTTGTTTAGCAGAATCTACCCTGAAGATAGCGTGACTGAGGCTCAAAAGCTGAGTTAACAGAGTGGGCTATTAGCCAATGACCCTCTTTGTAACTGGGCACCCACTCCTTCCTGGATTTGAGCATTAGACTTTGAGGTCTGTCACAAAGTACTCTCCTGTAAGTCTCCCTGACTTTCCAATTCTGTCGCTATCTACTCAAACACAAATCTTCCTTGGAGACTGAAGTGAGCTGTTGTAGAGCTCAGTAGTAATACACTTGGCTGGCATTTATAAGACCAGGCAGGAGTTCAATCCTCAACACAAAATATAAAAGGAGTGATGAAAGAAAGAAAACAGAAAGAAAGAAAGAACTTAAAAGAAAAAAAAGGAAAAGGAGAATTATTATGATTATCCTAAACTTCTTATGCCAAGAAAAGTAAAGAAAAAACTTCCAACAACTGCTTTCACATTGAACTGGAAAGAACTGGCATTCCTCTGCAATAAAAATGAGACTCACGTCCTGAGTGGTAGTTAGTTATAAAGAAGTTAGTAGTTTAATCTTTGTACAACCAATTGCAGTTTTTTCCTATTAGAATTTTTTCCATTATATAGCCACAGCATATATTTTAAATGTGTAGACATAAAAAAATTATATTAACCATCTGTAATAAATGTTTTAATTCTAGATATCTATGTGCACTTAAGTTCTGAATTAGGTTATTCTTTTCAAAGTTACTCAACAATTAATACAAGTTCACTATTAATGTGTGAGAGTATTATAAAGCTATGCTGTAGAATAAACTAGCATACATAGTAGCAAAATATTTTCTCAATAAATCATAGTAAGCAGGTTTAAAATTAGTGATAAATTCTAAATGTGATTTTGTCCACTTGTAAATCTCAAATGAAAGTTTATAGAAATGTAAGGAACAACTATAAAACACAATTAATTAAATTCCTCATAGAAGAATTATTTTAGATAAAAATATTGACTATTCACCCAAGAAGAAGGAGTAAAGGGGAAAATCTGTAAAAGAAATTTTAACATCATTAATTTTCTCAAAGTTTCTTTAAGGACTTCAATTCCAAGAGAAATTCAGTATCTGCCAAATACTCCTCCATTCCATTGGAGATGTTTTGTTCCTATCTGACCTTTATGGATCTCCAAATAGTGATCTCCTACCCCCAAGTTTCAAACAAAGAAGATAAAAAAAATCAAAAGAGAACATCCTTTTCCACTGTGTCAATATTTTGTAAATTCTGTTCTTATCCATGAAGGAAACAATGAGAGAGTGTTTCTCCTAATCACAAAAATGGTAAGGCTCTTTGAGAGGCTCAGTTATTCAGAATTTGAGTTTAGGAAGCCTATGGGTTGATGGGAAAAGCTGCGGCTAAACTGAACTAAGGTATAACTCAGAGTATAAGAGCAGGGATTATATCAGGAAAAAATATACTTCTGCATACTTAGAGACAAAGAAGCCTGGTGAAGGAAATGTGAGACACATGTAGTGCAAAACAGGTCTTATAAGGGAACATTTCTGAGACAAAGACTTTGAGGATGAGAATATATAACGAAAAATCACTGACCCCAGAGGAATAAACTAGATGCTCAGTAAATAAAGGTACCATCAGGAGGAGATGTATTTGGGTCTAGGGCACTGTATTTGAATCCTGCTAAAGAGAACATTTTCAGAAAAGCATCAGTTTTCCACAAAAGAGAGTTAGCTTTCCATGGCAGCATCAAATCACAAATAACATTAGCAAAAAGACTCAAAATATTTAAGAGAGAAAAAGCAGAAGCCAGGTAAGGGATAGCAGATTGGTAAGGAAAATTGGAGCTACACTCATCCTTCAGTTCAGATTTTCAGACTGAGGAAAGGAAACTATTAAGTGAAGTCTGATGTTTTGTTGATTTTAATGGAACACGAAGTTAAAAAATAAAAGAATGTGGTAAATGTATAAGCATCATAGGAAAATTCTGCATATGTTCCAACTTTCACCAAAGAAAACAATCAGCTTCCAAAATAAATTAGATAAAAGAATGATTCTGAATTATGGCTGTGATTTATTAATTTCAAATGACATAATATGTTAGATATAAAGATTTTAACCTGTTAAAAACATAAAAGTGGTTTAAGACAATAAAAATCAATTTTATCAGTGTTACTGAGGTAATTCCATTTTCATATATGTAACTAGTTGTAATGAAAATTGAGACACATTTCTTGGACAGTAATTTTGTAAAAATTTTAAGAGCTATGGGAAAATGGAAGACTTCCAATTTTAGAGACATACCCCCAAAAATCTACATAAATAACTGAAGTAGTGACAGATAGGATCATTGTGGCATTATTTTGAGACAAAGAAGATTGGATTTCCATCTATTTTCCTAGCAGATTTTTACCAGAAAAGAAAGCAGATGACCCAGGCGTTATCTTAACACAATGCAAGTCATTTATTTATTTATTTATTTATTTATTTTATTTATTTATTTTATTTTTTTTCAGTACTGGGTATTGAACTTGGGACCTTGTGCTTGCGAGACAGGCAGCGGCAACACTGAGCTAAATCCCCGGCCCTCGGTCATATATTTATAAAATACAGTTCAAAATCTCACAAAACTTAACTCAGTAGACCTTGTTCAAGGAGATGAAAACTAATTAAAGGTAATGATTTTTCCTATGCTTACATCTGATATATTCTTTATTCAAAAATCTTGTCTTTTCTGACATAGTCCTACAGTGCTCTCGTTTTTTAAATTGTTTATATTGTTTCTATTACTTTATTCAGTTTTAAAAACAATCGATTTAATATTTTAACAATAGTTTACTCTTTACATAATTCCAAGTAGAGTCTTTCTATAACGATTAATGTGTAAATTCTTGCAGTGACTCACTACATTCTCCTAAGCAAAACGTCCGTTGCTGGCTACAGAACGCAGGTTCCAGGGCCGAGTAGCTGACTGTGTCTCCCATCTCCCAGCCCTGGCACTGCTGTCACTACTCCTGGGCATTTTCCTAATACCGGTAATGAATATTCTTTTCACTAGCGTCTGTCCAGACAAACTTCTTGGCTCTGGTAAGAAGCAGCTCAAAGGATCTTTTCATAAAACATTAACAGATTACCCATGTATCTCTTCTCCTAGATCAAACAGAACACTGCTGCTTTGCCTCCCATGACTTTGACAAAAGCATCTGTTGTAGCATCCGTTATGCTTTGTCACATCTAAATATTTTCATGTCAATCTTTCTCAACTAGACTGAATGACTTTGTTTTCCTGATATTTATATTCCAAGGTAGAGTTTTAATATACATTAGATTTATGACAATTAATGATTGAAAAAATATATTATCAAGCTTTCAAACTCAGGGGTACATTAATCTATAAATATCATATATATGTATACACAATCCTTTATTCTCAGATAATGTATTATTATAATGTAACTATGTTAACTAATCATTTTTTAAAGTTCCACACATGAGTTACTGTAGAGAATACCATGAGGTGCTGATCAGATTCTCTTTTGAAATACAGCTGCTGGCTACTGGCCCTGGGCTGGCTACTGGCCCTGAAGTCTCATTAGAACTTGATGAGGAGATGCTGATGGAAGAGAACCTCCTCACCCAAGGTCATATACCCTTCCTGGGGGTCTCCTAGAAAGGCCCAACTCCTATGTCTTCATCAGAGCATCCCTGAAGATCCATATATGACTTAAGATCACTTAGGGATCAGTTGAACTCTTGAATAACACAGTAGGTTCATATCATTTTTAGTTTATTTAGGGGAAATAGAAGTAGTACTAGATTTCTCATTCATTCTATGTGTGTCTGTTTCCAGAAAAGGAACATGAATTTCTTTCATGCTTTTAGAGACTGAATACTGTACTTTTGCCCAATCCCTGAAATTTATGTTGAAATCCTAACACTCAGTGTGATTATACTATGAGGTGGGGCTTTGGGAAGTAATTAGGACACTAGAGTAGGGTTGTTGAGTATGAGTAGTGCCCTTACTGCACTGATGAAAGCCCAGCAACACCCGTCACCCCTTCTGAGAAAGCAGCTATCTGGAAACCTGAAAGTGGACCCTCACTGAACCCCCAGTTCATCAACACACCACCATCTTTCACTTTCCAGCCCACAGAATTGTAAGAAATAAACAATTTTAAGATATCCAGTCTATATCGTGTTTGTTGTAGCAGTCAACTGTTGAAAACACATCCTTGATGGTCCTCTCAGAACTTGTTTTCTGAAAAATCCCAACCTGAAATAGATGTGTGTTTCCTTGAATGGCACAGACATTGAGTACAAAGTGGTAGAGACATCACATTTGACTACTAGTTAGCACATAGATTGGTATGGATACTCTCTGCATACATTTGTGTGGCCGTGCCTCACACACAATGAGAGAGACAACATCAAGGAGGGCTGAGAGTTCCATCCTCAGAGGGGTTTTTATTGTACACCTCCTTATTGGTATAAACTCAGCGTATTGGAATTTATATCCACTTATGTGCAAATTGTTGACTAGATTTATTTAAAAAATAAATTATCTAATTTTAGATAATGAAAAGATGGTTGACAGACACTGTATATATGCAAAAGAAATTGATAATAATTTTAATAATGCAAAGAAAAGTGAATAACACTGAAATCACAGATATGTAATATCACCTAATATTTGCATGTGGTTTTTTTTGAACACATAACATGGTTAGAATAATATCCATTGAAATAAATGTGTCAAAAAGTTAGACAATGAAACAGTTCACTGGTAAATAACAAGTCGAAAAGAAACCAGACTTTACTCATAAGAAGAATCATTAAAATTTATATTGTGGTTCTTTTTTTTGAGACAGTCTCAGTATATAGTGCAGGCTGGCCTTGAACTCACCGTGTAGCCCAGGCTGACCTCAAACTTCTGTCAGTCCTCCTGCTTTAGCCTCTGGAGTGCTGGGATTACAGACATGTGCTACTACATCAGGCTGTAGTATGCTTTCTGACATCTGTCTGTTCCAGAAATTTTAGTCAACTCTACTACTGAAAGTTAAGTTTTCATTTCTATGCTGGAAGGTAATACTGAGGATGTAACAGCTTCATTTTATATGAAAAGATCTTCCTCATGTGACTTCCTCCTACTAATTGTTACTATAACACGCCAACTTTGTAGAAGTTTCATTTAAGTTCCACCTTTAACTTAAACCCAAGAGTCTATGTAGTTTACATCCAATTATTGACAGATTGCCTCAGAAATATCCATTCAAATTCTTATCTGATAACTTGTATCTTCAGTTGTTTTGAAGTTGCCACTATTTTTGCCATGCATTCAGGACTTTGGAGCAGAGGTCTGAATTATGTATCATAAAATTTTAAGATATACCCATGTGCAGGTCCCAAACACTCACATTGAATGTAATCATCATATATCATAAACATGAGCTAAGAATAATAATAACAAGAATAAAAATGGCAAAAGAGGGATTTAGAGGACAGAGGAAGGTGTGTGGGAAGGGGAAAGGGATTTAAAAAAGAAACCAGCTCTGTTACCAGCCTGCACTCTGTAAGATGAATGGAAACTTCATGTACTGCAAACATGTACAATAAAATAATTTCAAAAAATAAAAATGAAAGGGATACCCAAAATTGAAAAAAATCATAAAATTCTCAGTTCACTCTACAAAGCTTCCCTGCTTTCATCACTTTGTATGAAACTAAAGGACACAAAAAACCAAAAACCATAACTTTTAACCAAGCAAACTTTTTGTCCTTTGGTTTACCTAGCTTGCTGATTTCTACTCTCAGTTTATGATTCCTTGGGTTTTATCATTACTTTTTCCTTTCAAACAAAAATATCAGTTCAAAACAACTCTTGCCAAAAAATTGAAAACTATGCCATCAATTGCTTTTAAGAATAAAATGTAACATATTTGACCATAGCTATGTATATAAAAAATTCTTAAAAATACAACTTTTAGTCATAAAAGAAAGAAATTAAGCAGATTCAGCTGTGAATTTAGGGAGAAACTTGATGACTATTTGTTAAACTCACATAGTTTCTTAAGGCTATATACATTCAGAATGTTGAAGTTTAGGAATTCTATACTTTATACTGGTGTGCTGTTTGATGAATAGTATGGCATTCAGTTAATATCCGCTCATATTAATTCCTTTTTAATAGAGAAACTAAATATGAAAATCTAAATGTGTAATTTTTATTTCACATGTTCTTTAATGCTGCATAGTGGTTGTACAGATCATTAGGTTACATTTTGGCAGATTCGTACAAGCAGGTAGTGTACTTCAATCATTTTCACTTTATGCCCACCCTTACACAGCCCTCTCCCCAGTTTCACGTTTGGAGAGATTCAATGTATATAATATATTTTAATCATATGGATCTCCCTTAGTATCAGCTCAGAAAGGTCCTTCCCCTTCCCTCTTATTACCTTCCCATGTCATCTTTTTTTGGATTCCTATGAAGGGCTTGCAATATTGACATTCCTGAGTCTTGCTTATTTTGTTCAACATGATAACAATCAGATCTATCCATTTTTCTGACAAAATTTTATGGTTGAATAATATCTCATTGTGAAATTTTATATATTTTTTTTCTTTATCCATTTATCTGATGATGAGCACCTAGACTAATTTCATATATTGGTTATTGTGAATTGTGTGGTAATAAGGCTATGCAAACATCACTATGGTATGCAAACTTCAGTTCCTCCAGGAATGTACCAAGGAGTTAAATATCTAATGATACCTCAATTTTTGCTTTTTGAGGAACCTTCATGCTGATTTCCGTGGTGGCTGAACTAATTTAAGTTCCAACCAACAGTGTAGGAAGGTTCCTCTCATTCTTGACCACATTTATTGTTATTTATACTTCATTATAGTCATTCTGATTAGGGTGTGATGGAATCTCAATGTAGCTTTGATTGACATTTTCCTAATGGCTAAAGATGTTGAACATTTTTCATAAGCTTATCGTTTGTACTTTTAAAAAGTTTCTGTTCAATCTATTTGCCCACTTATTCATTGTAGTATTCAAACTTTTGGTGTTAAGATTTTTGTGTTCTTTATATATTCTAGATATTAATATTCTGTTGGAAGAGTAGCTAGCAAAGATTTTCTGCCATTCTTTAAGCTCTTCATTTTGTTAGTTCTTACCCTTGCTGTGCAGAAACTTTTTATATTGATGCAATCCAATTCATTAAATTTTGCTATTATTTCCTGTACCATTTGAGTTCTGGGTAGGAAGTATTTGTTGATAACTATAGCTTCAAGGTTTCCCCTTATATTTTCTTTTAGCAGCTTCAAAGTTTTTGTTTTTTAAAATTCATTTTGCATTAGAACAAAAACAATTGCCCCTTTATAAATTATAGTAAAAATTGATTGGAAAATCCACCTAAATAAATAGAAATAAAAGTGTATATATCTAGATTTTTCTCATTTGTAAAGAAAATCAACTTGGCAGGGGACTTAGCTCAGTGGTTTCACCCCCTGCTGTGCAAGTGCAAGGACCCGAGTTCGATCCCCGGTACCAAAAAAGAAAATCAACTTGGATTTTTTTTTTTCTGTTGTGAGCATTCACTTTCAAAATAAAGGCTATACCCTAATCAATTTTACACAAATTATATATTAATGTAACAAAATACAAACTGAACTATGAGAGAAAAGAGATAAGTGAATGTAAAAGTTAAATATTAATGAGCGACCTTCAAAGTGATAGTATACCTATATTACCCTTAAGACAGTACAGAGTGCATTTTGATATATGTGTTTAATATGCCTTTTATTGACGAGAGAAACAATATAAAAAAAGGAACTTCTAGTTTTCTGGAGCAGTGTATTCCCAGATTATTTTATGTGTAGGCACCCTTGTTGCTATTAACACTCCCTTTACAATAATAACCACTTACTTGGAGCCATAACAGAAATATTCAAAACCACAGAGGAGAGAAAATCTACAAATTGTCAAGTTTTAATACAATATTTTTTTCACTTTCGTAAGAACTAGTTAGTGTGGTATAGTTTAATCCTGAAATATAGTTAGTATTTCTGTAGAAGTAATTTTAAGGTAAAATTTTTATAGATAACCTACAATAAAAACTACATAAAATCAGACTACCTGCTGAAATACTATCTTGACTTCTAATATACTGTGATTACTTAGCTCATTTTATTTAATGCACATTACCAAGTTAAACTTGATTTAAAAGTCTCTCCCAGGACATACAACTCACAATTAAAATAAAATGAAACAAATTTACTACCACTGCTTGCTATTCTTTATAAACATTTAACTGTATCATTTACATTCTGATGATTTCATTTGATTTCTACTCATTTCTTAATTTTGTGTAATATTTTAAAACTTCATTTCTTTGAGTATATATTTGAAATGTCTTTACTGTCTTGTATATGAGAAAATATACTTTAATATTAGTAAAATTAAGATGAAATGTAGACAAGGAATAAATTATAAAATGTCTTTTTTATAAGATCATTGAAGATTTTTATTTTAATGGCTCTATGGAGTATGATTAACAATGTACCATTAGCGTTTTTTTCTCAATATTTTCAAAACCCTAAACTGATATTTTTCCAAGATAGTTTCATACAGAGCAGTTGCAGCAGCAGTTTCAGCCTAAGGTGAAACTTTCTGTAAGATTATAAACTGATGATGCTATTTCCATGGTTTGGATATGTTCACAGCTGGACTTCTACTTCATCTGTTGTTAAGTAAAAGAAAATGAGAATAATCCCAATGACATAATTATATAATGATTGCCAACTTCAATATTTCACTCACCTGTTTCAGGATTTTTATTGATATGTAAGTAGAGAAATTTATAAATATTTCATTATGTTGGAGTTAGGGATGGAAGATCTAGAGAGTTTGGATAAAAGCATGTCAAGAATTGATCTGCTATTCAAACTTTTGACACAATTATTTCATTAAAGTTAGGAAAATGATATACTTTTCCTTCTCAATGTTAAATTTAGCAGATAGTTATGTATTCTATAGTTTATTTTCCTATGTAGGTAAAATTGTTATTCAAAAATATATATGAAGTTATTAATGACTCTATATTTGTATACAAATACACATATATATTTATGTGGATACATGTATATCTATATATGAATGTGTTCACACCTGTGTAAACATGAGATTGGTTTGCCGCTCAGCATCTTAAAGTCATATCTTTTCAAAGATGATTTTGTGGTTTTACTGTATGAAAAATGAAATGAGAAGTAAAAATTTATGGTCAGAAAATCTATATAACACAAAGCAAAAACAAGTAAAAAATGACTTTTTGTTTTCCAGTACCAAGATATTCAGAAATCAATTTTAATACATGATAAATCATATATGGTGGTAAAATCATTTAAATAATGTATATGTAACATTTGGTTTAAAATATTTTATAGTTACCATAGCCTGAAACAATTGATTCTGAAATAAGTTTTCTATCAATTCTACTACTAAATAAAATTCTTTTTGCTTGAAAGTCTAGCCTGTATTTTCTCAAGGAGTTCATGGAACCAATTTTCTGAAAGAACAGGGTGCTTTCCTTTTTTTTTTAAAGTTAAATCAGACTAAAGCATTTCTGTGTGACTCTTCCAAGAAACTACTCACTAGTGGCATGTCCCTTCCTCCTTTGTACACACAAATCTGCAGCGCTACACAAACTCATTCTCTTATTTCCTTTTCTTCTGTTAGCATGGATTTTGATATTTTACCTTTCTTTTAAAGATAGTTTTTCCCACCAGTCAACATCTCCCTGCATGCCTGAGACCCTTCAGGTCATCACTTGACTCTAGATTATTAACTCAGAAAATCATTTGGACATATGTAGGTCTCCAGATACTAGTTTCAGGTCATCTGCTTTTGTGTTAATTTTCTCAAGCAACTATCCACTGTGAGTAATTTCTGGGGCAGAGAATTGTCTAGGGTCTGATTCCAAAAAACTGTACACATAGATAGTTGCCTACACTCTGAGAACAACAAACCTCAATGACTTTTTTTTTTTTTTTAAGTCTATGCCGGTTTAGAGAAAATATCCATTTTAGAGGACTACCACATCTTTAAAATTGAATATTTGCATTTAAAATTAGTGTTTGCTAAATACTAAATGCAACTAATGAATCAAAGGTTGACTGTTAGGGTGGGAATTTAGAAAATACTCCCTTCTTCCAATGCGGTTATGAGCACATACATCGAATTGCTTCTGTTGTGGTGTGAATCTGGAATGTCCTCCAGAATTCTTATGTGCTCAGAAGTGGTGCTTTTGGGGAGTGATTGTATCATAGGGTCGCTGTACTACTTGGTGTAGTCATCCACTGGTGAGTTCCGAGGCTGAGTGTGCAGTTAGGAGGTGGGGTCAGATTAGAGGTGGGTCATTGAAAGGGTATTGCTCCCTCTCTTGTTCCTCCCTTCTCCCTCCGGTTCCTTATCGCTGTGACCTGATCAGCCCTCTTTTTTCAGGCTCTTCCAAGCCCTAGCTGCCTGGGAGATAGCTGACCATGGACTGAAAACCACAGCCAAAATAAACCTCTCTTCCTGTACCCCTGGGGGCATCATGGCAAATTTTTTTTGTAAGGTGCACTGTGGGGGAGGGGTGTATAAGACCCACGTGTATTTTTAGAAGTATTTCTATTAATAATTATTAATAATGATTATTAGTTTGAATTTATGAGTTTTATTATATTAAACAATGTGTACTAAACAGGAAAAGAAAATATCAATAAAATAAAATATTAAATTTTTAATATGTAATGAGTGTTTAAACATCAAGTTTTTTTTTTTTTGGTACCGGGGATAAACATCAAGATTTTCAACATCAACTGTTTACCTGCTTACAAGATCTAAAAAGCAACAGCAGAAATGAATTCCTATGTGACCTACAATCAAAAGACAAACAAAACTCTACCACAAAAATAATCTTTATTTGAATTATCACACCTGAGGCAGTTTTCATAAATGAGAACAGCATATTCTATACACAAATACTGCTTACACTGATAGCTCCTGTGTTTTGTTTTCCTGCGGACTTCGTAGTGTATGCTTAGTATCTTGGTGTTCTTCCTGATTTTAGGAGGTTCTTATTTCAACTGTCTGTTCACTGATCTTTTGCTAAGTTCCCTGAGCAGATACATACTGTTTTCCCTCTGTTGTAATTGATCGTTTATCAATTCCAGTCCCAATCCTCTAGGAAAATTTCTCCATGAGAGTCTGTGCTTGTTATTTTCTCTGTAAACTATGAAACTATTCATACCTGATATGTTTAGGATTGAATGAAATACAACCATTGGCCATAGTTTGTGTTTTGAGTGAGAACATAGTTGTTGTACAACTTGTCAACAACATCTACACTACTTTTCATTTTGTTGTAAAATGTGACCATTTGTGGCTTTGTTTGTGTTGAGGACTCACTATCAATTTTTGTTTGTTTGTTTGTTTGTTTTTAAACAGGGTATCCCTGTGTAGTCCAGGCTAGCCTTGAACTCACTGTGTAGCACAGGTTGACCTTGAAATCACAGAGTCCTCATGCCGCAACCTCCCAAAAGCTGGGACTACAGGCCTGCACCACCATGCCCAGCTTCTTTATCAATCTTAACATCATGGGATGATGTTGACAGTATCAATAATACTTTATTTTTCTTTGTCATATAGGAGACCAATGTCATGTCTCTCTGAAATCTAAAGATTGTCCTTACATTTCTCTGTTGTGAACTTGGAATATTTTTTCAGGAATTTGACCTTGTTCTTGGGAACAGTTCCTATGCTGATCAACTAGTGTTTTTTCTGCAAATGTAACATCAGTGGATAACTAGTGAATCAACTGTTGAATGTGACATTTGGGTTACTTTTTGAAATAGCAACAAGTCTCTTCACAAAGTCTTGGTTTATTACTGTGTGAATAAAGACTTGGTGGCTGAGTTTCAAGATAAATTTCTAAATTCAAGGTATAAAATGTCTTTACATTTACCAAGGGACATACTTCTATACCATATTTGGAAGGTTTATTTGGCATATATTGCAGAAAGCTTAACAACCACAAAATGACCCAAGTTGTTCATCAATTTTCATGTATTCAGACAGTGTATAAATTGCTTGGCAGTTGGAAAAAAAAGCTTTCAAAAACATGAGTACATGTCAACCAATTGTTGGTTTTTTTCTTTCCTGATGGGTCTTTTTATTGTCAAAATATAGGCAATTTTGAAGGAAACCAAGTCTCTTGAGTATCATTATTGCTCCAAAAATCTCAAGGCCACATTCTTCACTTCTTCATACATCCTTTAGATTCTGAAGATTAGAATGATAAACTAGTGCTTTGAAAGCTTTTAGTTCAGATAGTATCATGATAAATATGTTTTTGAATATTACTATTAATGCATAGAGGATATTTTACTTGTATTTCATTATTAGTATATTTCAAAACATCTTGTAGCATATCGTCCATTACTAACAACTTCCAACATTAAATCTCAGTGCTGGCATTCAGTTCAGTGGATTTCACCCCTGGTAAAAACCTAATAACAGTTTCCAACCTAGTTCTAACGTTGAATCGGTAGGGTATACATGACAATTTTGTAGCATTTTGACTAGTCAAATATTTTTTTACATTACTATGTTCTTCCCCATCTGAATCAAGGTCATCATTTTGTGTTTCTCTATCTGTCATATCTTGCTAACTTCTTTGGCTTACATGATCCAAGTCATCATTGGTAGCTGACTCACCTGACAACTCACTTTCAATCTCCTCTCAAAGTTGTAAAAGTATATTTTCATGCAATTTTAATGAATTAGGCTAATTATAGAAGAAAAATCAAAAGAAAATATTTACTAAAAATTATAAATACACAAAAATATAACAGTAGGTAACGTGGGGAAAACTGTTTACACTTCGACACACGTGCATACACCTGGCCATTATTCATACAAAGTGGGCGAACACAAAAATTGCTTCCTATATTCCCCAGCATGGCTACACACATAAAAGTTGTGGGTGTTGGGTATTATAACCCAGCAATGAGAAAATGATTAAGAGAGCTTCATATGTTTTTCTTTGCCTTCTTTCTCTTACCTTACAGCCAGCATCACAGAAAGGTAATAAAACATTGTAGCTCTTTGTGTTACTTTCAGAAAAAGAAAAGAACATGATCTAATACAAAACTAGGCAGGAGGAAAACCAACTTCTAGTCCTGAATCCACCAGGATTAACTCTGGTACTTTGGAGCCTTCACTCTTTATGTCTGAGCATAAGATTCCAGAAGTGTAAAGTGAAATTCTGAAGAAGATCTCTGAGGTCTTTCTGAGCACACTATTTAATGGTGTTGAATTTTAGAACATTTATATTTGTAAAACGAGAAGGTGGAAAGCAATAAGGCTTTAGTGCAATATTTCAACTGTAGTCTACTGTAGAATTTTAATGTCACCCACTGGATGTTTCAACTAAAGTGAAGGATGTATTTGATTTTCTAAAAAAAAAAAATCTACAATGTTAAAAACATAAGTGAAAAAAACAAACAAACAAGCATAAGTGTTTTTTCTTTCTCTTAATTTTTGATTCTTTCTTTGAGCTCTTAAGAGAAAACAGTTTTAGGCCTGTGAATATCTTTGTTGCATTAATTACATTAATATATGCAATGATTCTTACTTTTCCATATATGTTTGCAGTAGTTATTTTTAAATGAAAAATGGCATCTATTACAATTTTACTTAAGCAGGCCTCATGATAATACATTTTGAGTCCCTTTGATTATTGAATTATTTACTAACTTGAAGCTTCCTGTGCACATAAGCAGGGCTCTTAGGAGTTGATTAGGTCCCGGGGGTGTTATGCTCACTGGTGGATTAGTCCATTGGTAAGTTCATAGTTAAATGTACTGTTAGGATGTGGGTTGTAGGGGGGTCACCTGGCAGAGTAGATCTCAGTTCTCCGTTTCTCCTTTCACACTCTGTTCCCTAGTCACCAAGATCTGAGCATCTTCTCCACTGCCAAGAGCCACTGCCATGCCCTCCTGCCTTAAGTCAGCCAAGGGTGGACTAAAATATCAGCCAAACTAAACCTCTTCACCTTCAAATTGCGAGTGTGGGGTATTTTATCCCAGTGATGGGGAAAATGACTTAGACAGCTTGTGTTCTCTGAACTCCTCACTTTAAAAAGAATGCCTGCTTGAAACATGCAAAGATATTTAATGTTCTCCCTTCCTAATTTGGTGCCCTGCATAACTTCATTTTGGTCTTGCAATTATTGCATGAATAACTGAGAATGGTGTTTGACATTTTTTAAAAATTTGGTGAGCAAGGCAGATGGCAAATATACTTGGTACCCTGTCATCTTTCAATACAGTTGACATAATTATTCTTATCTTCTTGAAAGCTGGAAAAAAAAGATAGTTATATCAGCATGCTATTAATTCATCTATTATTTTATGTAACAAAATATGGTGCATGCAATAGATCACTAAACGTTATTCCTCTTATCTAACTGAAACCTTGTACTGTTTAACAAACTTTTCTTTTTTTCAATCTAGCTTTAGTGATCTATTGCATTTATTAGAATGTAGAATAAAAATGCATTGTGTATTTCAAAATTGCTAAAAGAGTAGTTTGTGAATGTTTCCACCAGAATAAAAGATAAGTAAGTGTGGTGATGAATTTGTTAATTGACTTGATTTAATCATTCCATGATGGTAATATATACTTGAAAACATCACATTTTTCCCATATAAATATATATAATTATTATTTGTGAATTAAAAATAAAAATTAAAATGTGTTATATGAAGTTATTTATTATATAGTATTGTGAGTTTTAAAGTAAGAAAATGAGGTACCATTTACATTATAAGCTTATTATGGAAATTAGGAGGTGAGTTGTCATATGTATATTACTCATTGATATAAAACTCAAATGAATTAATAAAAATTATTATAAAGGTTTAAATTTTTTTAAAAAATATAACATATTTATATAATATTTCAACTTTTTATTTATAAAGTAACATATTTTGTGTTCTTTTATATATCTGTATTTAAGTATTTATATTATGGGGAATTTCATGTACACAAGCAGTTAGACCAGTATAATGACACACTATCTGTACCAATTAAAGTCTATTATTTCCCATTTCTCATATACCTCCCTCCACATCATTCTGAGAGTTTATTCTTTGATCTACCAAATTTTATATGTATTGCTAAAGAAGTATTGCTTTTAAGTAATATAATTCTAAAATGTGCTATCATATCCAATTAAATAAGGATCCCTCAATGTAACTAACTTGGCACATATCTATTGTTTATAGTCAATGTCAGATAATATTTCAATATTCTGTCTATACTGAACATAAGTTTCATATTCAGGCATTACTATCATTTCTTCTGCATATTTCCTGACACATATTAAACCTTCCTGCTACTCAGATATTTTTCTCCACAAATTCTTGTATCTACAGTAACTTATGTAATTATTCAACATATAGAATGTCCTTAACAATACTTTTTGTGTAAATAATTGTGATGGACACATTGTAAAGAAAAGATAATCAAGTCATAGGCTTTAGGGTCTAGGAAACAAAAAAATTCAAAATATACTTCTTATAAGTTTATTTGAAATGTGTTAATGTGTATATGTGCTTTAGTAAATATTTGTGATCGCTTATTATGACTTCAGGCAAGGTCTCTAACTTGATGTTCAGAGTATCTACCCTGAATCACAATGCCTTTAGCATCCATATAACTTCTTCTGAAACTTCTTCTAAAGATTTTTTGCTATTTCTCATTTTAAGGTAATATACACAAAAATTTGTTTTTCCTAGAGCTAGAGATGTATTATTATAATAGCATAGTGCTGTCAAAAGTGTCATTCAGGGAAAGAAGGTATTGATACAGCTGAAGATGTATACCTTGTGGTGAGCCCTGAAGCATTTAGGGTTTCAAAATGCTCTTCCTTGAGGTGTCCAGTGTCAGATTTTAGATGCATAAAATTATGATATACAATAAAGCACCTCCTGCTCTAGGCTAGAACTGATAGAGTTTAGTCCAGCCCCCTAAATAGTTTGAACTGGTTTTTGCAAGCATTTTTTCACAGTTTCTACCATTGGTAAACTATCTATGTGCTACTTTCATTTCTTTTCTGTGGGTGTAACAGCTAGAATTTATCCTCACAAGATATATATTGATCACTGATAAAATATGAGACATGAAGTTTAGTGTTACTCATAATATCATCAGTGATATAGTACATAAGCTGTAATACAGTGATCTGTATAATTTACATATTTAACTTGGTTTGATATTTCACTGAATATAAAGAATCATGATATTATTTAACAGTTTGGAGATTTTACTCTAAATTTTGAAGCTCATTTGTAAGTTATAGATAATTATTTAATTAAATTTCAATGAATATTTAAATGTTGGGGTTTTTTTTGGTTAAAAAAGGTATAATTTCTTGAAAGCAGATTCTACCCATTGTTCAAGTGCAAAATTTCAGTTTTTATTGCATAAATTGATCATATTGTTTAGGTCATAGAAGATGTGTAAATATCCACATATTAATCATTTATAGAACATTCATTAGTGCCCATTTTGTTATTATTATATCTTGAAACCCTTAAAAGAATTTCAGTCCCAATTGCAAAATACCACAACTTTCACAATTTAAAAAGGGACTCTGAACAAATATACCTAATAATAGAAATCAATGAATGATTTATTTGAGATAGGTGTACTGGATTTTGAGAGTGTGTATAAGGAAAAAGCTATTGGACACTGGCTTTAGTGATGATTTTTCAGATATCACACTAAAAGCAAGGCTACAAAAGCAAACATTGATATATGGAACAACATCAAAGTAGAACAATTCTACAGTTAAATAAACAATCAACAGAATGAAAAGGTAAGCTACAGGCTTGGAAAAACACGTGTAGACTACTTACATAAAAAGGCATTAATATCTAAAATTTATAAAGAATACATAATGCAATAGCAGAAAAACAAAAAGCCCAACTGAAAAATGACAAAGGTCTTGAACAGATATTCCTCCTAAAAAGACATACAAATGATGAGCATATATATGAAAAGGTGCCTTAACACCACTTATCACACAGGAAATGTGAATTAAAACCACTGTGAGATATATGAGATATCACTTCACAATCATTAGTTAGCCATTATTATCAAGAAGTAAGAAATATAGGCAAGAGTATGGAGAAAAGAGAACATTTGAACACTGTTGGAATATAAATTGGTAGAGTCATTATGGAAAACATCATAGAGGCTTCCTAAGTAATTAACAATAGAACTGCAGTGTAACCCAACAAATCCTCTTTGGTTATACATGCAAAAGAGCTGAGAGTGCTTTATAAATGTATATGTTCATTAAAGCATTATTCCCAACAGCCTAGATTTTGAAACACCTGAAGTGTCAATGGAAGAAGGGATGAAGAAAAATATGAGGGCTGTGTGAGTGTGTGTGTATATGTGCGTATTTGTGTGTGTTAAAGGGACTCTGCTAGAAATAGTCAAGAGGTTGTGCTAAATGAACACAGAGAAAGCCATTGATTAATCCTGGAACTTTTCCATCTCATCTTCAATTGCCTCCTCTCAATCCTTTGAGATACAGTCTTGACCCCATGTGCTTAGTGGTACCTATTAAGAGTTTTCTGTCTTGATAGTTATTTGAGAGATGAAAGCATCACGATTTTCTGCGGGAAAGACAATTGCTCAAAAGCTCATAGGAAGGAGTTTAAAGGAGTGAATTGAGTGTGTGTTATTGTGGGAAATTTTTAGAAAGGAAATGATCCATTAAAAAATCCTTAAAAGACAAAAAGGTAAAGCTCTGACAGGAAATAAACTAATTTATAAACTATAGACACTCAAATTAGTAGCTATCACACCGTCAAGTAAAAATCTAGAATACTGTACATCTTCTAAGTCATATTCTTTCATCCCTGCTCTTACTATAAAGCTCTTGTTTTTCCCATGACAAATCTGTAATTCATGCTCTTGTAAATCTCTCCTCTAGTGATGTTATATAGTGACTTTCACGTGAAAAGCTCAATATGTCTTTAAAAATTTTATCTTATTAATTTCCAAATTTGTATAAGGCAGATGGCAAGAACTGCTGTCCTCAACATATAAATTGTTAAGGTATGACATTAATTGCATGATTTTTTTCAGATCAATGTGTTTTGATCCATTCCTACTACTGTCATATCATAACCTCATATTAAAATTGTGTTGATAATCTCCTAATCAGTAGATGCTATGATAGTCTGTAATCCAAATTATATATATGGTAATATATAGCATACATAATCATATATATATAATCAATTTACATTTTCTTCAGTAATACTAGTAACAATTTTTCTAACATGAGTACAAATACTGTAGTTCAATTACTACTTAACACTTTAGAAATCCCTTCCTCTTACCCTAATCTACTATCTTCAGAATAGTGTTATCTCATTGTATATGTCTTTAAACTAAATCTTTTAAATGCTATGAAGAAACTGAAAGGGAAAATAATTTAGTGTCAGTATCCTTGGAGAAACTCCTTAGGCCTGAGTGATAGTGATGAAGTGATTTTCATATGCACAATCCTTTGTGTTTTCTTTGTTCCATTGTTTCTTAACATAAAAGCATATCTTTTTCTTTTAATATATTTTTATTTTTTCTTGTTATTATTCATTTTTCATAATAATTGCATTCATCTTGTGGAATTGGTACATATACATGTTGCGTTTTAATAATATTTAATGCATTTCCTTCCAGACCCCGCCCTAAATGCCAAATTGTCTTATGTCAACAATTTTATAAGCTCAACTGAAGAAATATTTATTTGAGAATAAATTTTTAAAATTGTTTTAATTTTAGAATCCTTTTTGATTTACTGAAAACTTTTAAAGTTAGTATAGAATTCCCATATATCCCACCTACCACTTACACAGTTTCTACTATTATTAGCATCTCACATTAGTATGGTATTTTTGTCACAATTAATGAGCAAATATTGGTGCATGATTGGTATTAGGTAAAGTTCACAATGCATTAAAAATTCCTTAGTTCTTACTCAATGTATTTCTTTTTTGTTTTGGGGGGTGTTTTTTGGTACCAGGGATCGAACTCAGGTCCTCGCGTTTGCGCAGCAGGTGGCGAAACCACTGAGGTAAATCCCCGGCCCACTCAGTGTATTTCTTATCAGCCCAGGATCCTATGTAGGATAAAACATTGCATTTAGTTGTTGTCATGGCACCTTTGTGACACTTTGTAAAAATTTATGTTTGATGTTCTTCATGGTTTTGAGGAATATTGATCAAGTATCTTATGGGAACTTGTCTGATATTTTTCTCAGCTAGTGAAGAAGGTCACAGAGAACAAGGGCTATATAGCTATGTCTTCCTATTGCATCATATAAAAAGTACATGCTGTTGATATTGACCTTAGTGACCAGACTGAGGTAGTGTTTGTCATGCTTATCTACCTTATAATCATCTTTTTCCATTCTTTCCATACTTACCTTGAAGAAAATCACTATGCAGAGCCACCACATAAGGAGAGGGGACTTACATCCATCTCATATAAAGCACAGATAATCTATATGAAGTTCTTCTACATGGGAGATTTTTCTACCACCCCCATCTATTTATTTGTTCAACCATTATAACAGTATGGACTCATGAATATTACTTTATTCTTTGGATAATAAACCAATATAATCTAAGATAATCAGGGGCAAATTTTTGATATGATGTTTGTGTCACATAAAAACATCAGAAGCCTATGAAACTATACTGTATTTCAAGTGAATCATATTAAAAACCTCAATTCATGCCACACTCGATAAAATATTTTGAGAAATATTGTCATAAATAGATTGTTTTATGAGTATTTATTTTAAATTAATTTTTATCTACTGATGAAAAATTACTTGTTTACTGTAAGAAATATATTTTGCAAATGAAAAATTAAAGAAACTATCTCTTGTTTAAATAAAAGGAACTGTAGAGTGAGGAGAGGGAGAGGAGAGAAAGGGGAAGTAAAAAAGATTAAGACGTGGTATATCTATACATCTAAGTATCAACTTCCCACAATCTATATCTTAAATATATATCACAAACATGTACTAATAAAAAAAGAAACAACAAAAAATGGAAAAAATAGAAGCTGTAGTATGTAAACAACCATTATAAAATTAGACTTCTAACCTTATAATATTTGACATGACTATCCAACTAGTATGCACAATGATTTCCTGAATTGGGTGATAAATTTCCATTCTTGGCTCCCATCCTCAAAGACTGAATAGAAAGAAACAAGTGTAGTGCTCAGGAATATATAATTCAGTAAATATCCTATAGACTTCAGGTGACAATTTTCAGTATAACATAGTTGAGAAACACTATTGTGGGAAACTTGCTAAATTCCCTCCGTATCTAATCTTTCATTCTTCTATTATTACAATATTTTCCATCACTCAGATCTACATTGTGGTAACTCAGATAACTGGCCACTGTACATAACCACTAGCCACTACATGTAACTAATTTGTCTCCACTGAACTGGAAGTAAAAATGAAGTAGGTAAATGTTTGTCCCTTGTCTAAAGGTAAGCACTTTTTATCCCACTTCATGATCAGAAACGTGGTCATCCTGTTAATGAATTATGATAAACCAAGAAAATCAAGGGCTTTTTGAAAAATAGTAGATAACCCTGGATATCTTGAACCACTTGAGTTCCCTAGGCTTCTGTGTAAGAATCTTAGTATTTTTTCCTCTTTATTACTGAAGCATAGTTCATATACTCTAAGTTATAAAAATGTTATTGAGGACGTGGGACAACTACCCCTGAGAAACAAATAATGTATATTTATTAATATTTTAGTTTTAGATTGTATAACTATGTATTCCATTTTAAGTAGGACTGATTTTTTAAATTGTAGTTTCACCTAATTATTGTGCTTTCTTCCACCCAGAAAAGTGGCCTTATTGAAGTGATAAATATATCACCACCCTACCTTTAAGTGCTTTGGTTTGCTCAATGATATATCAGAATTCTAAAAGGTTTCTACTGAGAATTAAATTCAAGTTCAGTCATAGTTCAAAATCATCATGACTTTGTAAACTTCGATTAAGTAGAAAGACAGAACACTCTAATTGTGCACATGTAAAGTGTAAATATTAGGGCAAATATTGATATGATGTTTGTGTCACATAAAAACTTCAGAAGCCTAATCTTAGTACAGTATGAAAATATACTGTATTTCAAATGAATCATATCAAAAAACCTCAATTCATGCCACACTGGATAAAATATTTTTGAGAAATACTGTCATAATATAGATTGTTTTAAGAGTATTTATTATTTGATCAGAGGGTGAAAGATAAGTAGGCAAAATAGGTCTAGAATGATTTTTTTTTATTTCTGTTTAAATCATTTCAGAGTCTTTCCAATCTCCACTGACATCTAAAGCTCAATGAGCCAAGAATTCTACAGCCCATTGGCAAGTTCCTATCACTCTTCAGAATTTCTGAATAAGCAAAATGATTAATTCATTTAAATTTATTGCCCAGGAAATATCAGAAGTGCCAGATGTTTTTCTCAATAGTGATTTACATTGAGAAGAAAATGAAAAACCTGGCCATTTTAATTAAGTGAATGCACCACTAAATCCAGACCCTTTTCCCCACAATTTCCTTAAGGTCCAAATATGCTCTCTGTCTGGATTTTTGTTTCTGTTTGGTGACATAAATTTGTGCCTGTTTTGTTCCTTGTTTCTATGGGGTGGAAGTCCCTAAAGATTGCTGCCATAGCAACTGATTAATCTCTAGTCATTAAAGCTCTCTACTGACACTGTGGAAAAGCTGTCAGGATCTCTTCATTAGCCTTCAGATCAGAAGTTTTAGATAAGCATAGCCAAACTTCCACTCTTATACCATCCTTGGGGCACATTAACAAGGCAAGATTTTACAGCACCTTAGGACTAATATTTTCTTTCAGATACGGTTTCGTCACAGAGATTTGCAGGACTGTTTATATCTGTTTGAATAATACTCAAAACTTTTAATATATGTTGTGGAAATATTATGAGCCTTGAACTTCTTATCAAGAACTTCTTTCCATCATTTTATTTTTCAGTGATTGAAAGTAATGTGTTCTGAGAGACTTATCAGGTTGATTCATTTTTTTCTACAAAGCACACTCAATCAAGCCATAAATAAGTTCTAGGACATAAGAGCCTTCTTTCGAATCACTATATTTCAGGTTTTTTTTAAAAAAAAGTTTTAAACTTTATTTTTCTGAAATTTTGGGTTATTTCCAGTTTAAATCAACGGCATTATACTTGCATATTTGCCAGTGCCTTTCCAAGCTAAATTTGAAGCACTACAGTGCTTAGAATTTCATTTTAGTATACAAATATTAGACATTCTCAACTTTGTTGTTTTTTCAGAAAATAAATAGAGTAAGATGTCTTAAAATGGCTGACTTCATCCCATATATATATTATTGTCCTATATCTCAGCATCTCACCTTTCCTTTTCTTTTGCCTCAAATTAGAACAAAACTAATATCTTCATATTCAGTTAGTATTATTTTTTCCAAATGTGAAATTCAGTCACAATTAGGAGAAGAGTACTGATGCTACTTAATTTCTTTTTTACTCACTTTATTTCTCATTTAATGGAAAATTATTTTTTTCTGTGAATTTCCATTTCTCAACATAATTCTATGGTAAAATGAGTGGTATAAAAATAGAAACTGGAAAATCATCAGACTGCATCACTATTAAGACATATCAATCAGCCTGGTGTAGGGGTATACACTTGAAATCCTAGGACTTGGAAGGCTGCAGAAGGAAGATCATGAGTTCAGTCAACCTGCACCACAAAGCTGGTTCCATGCTGGCCTAAACTACACAGTCACACACTGAAAAAAATATGTCATTGGTTTTTAAAAGCCATTAAATATATTTTATTGAGTGCTTTTTCCCCACACAATATGAAAATTGCTTGAACGGAGATGATGCAGTAAAGCGGGATCCCTTCAAAGAGTACAGGATAAGCTGGGCTGACTAAAGAGTGCAGTGACAATCTGGGAAAGTTAAGTGGACCTGTATTATCAAAGGGTGGCTTTTTAAACATAAAATAGTGCCTGGACTTAATATGAGTGAATATGCCATTTTATTGAGAAAACGAAAAATATTATTGGACATGTTGTAAGTATTTGGAGATGTGAGAAACTTTGGAATTCACCTAATCCATGCTATTGCACTCCTGCAGAAGGTGAGATAGATTAGTTAACAGATATCATAGTTCATAATTATTAACAGGTTGTTGTTTCACCTATAGCACCTAGCACATACTAAGCATATAAATCAATATTTTAATTAGATGTTTCATCAAGATCTATTTTTATAAACTTGCCTTTTGATTTAATATTCCTAGATGACCTTTTATTGTTAAAATAAACATAACAGGAAATTGACTATTTTAACCATTTTGAAGTATATGTACTTACTGTAGCAGTAAGTACATTCACATTGTTGAGCAACCACCACCATTATTCATTTCTGGAATTTTTTATATTCCCAAACTAAAACTCCATACCAAGGAAACCATTTACTATTCTCTTTTCACCTAGCTTCTGGCAATCAATACTATAATTTCTGTTTCTGTAATTTCAATTATTCCCTGTGTGTCATATAAGTGGTATCATATAATACAGTATTTCTTCTTTTGTGTTCAACTTACTTCACTTCACATAATAGTTTCATGGTTCATCCGTCTGGAAGTACGTGTCCAAATTGCCTTTATTTAAAAGACTGCATAATATTTTTTCATGAATGTACCTCGTTTTGTTTGGTCACTCACATAGCTTTTTATGAATTGCTTCTGCCTTTGACCATTCTGCTATGCACACAGATGTACCCACATCTGTTTGAGGCCCTGCTTTCTATTCCTTTCACCTTTTTTTGTTCAGTATCATCATGCATGATTTTAGTTCATGTATCTCAACCATATGTCTCACCATATTTCATATTTGCCCTCCAGTGATATGTTCTTCAACAGAACTTTCAAATTCAGCATAAACATCAACATATAGATTCAATGTTAATGTGAGTCCACTAGCCCCTCCTTCAATATCACATTTAATAACTACTGTAACCATTGATTAATTAAGTTATAATTTAGCAGATTCGTGTCCTGGGGTTGAACTTTTATCAGTGGAAGGCAGACTGAGAAGATCTGGCAGATGAATTGCCCATAAAGCTTTTCCCAAACAAATGTTTCTATTTACAGTAATTCCACTCTGTCCATACATATCCCAAGTGTCCATTCAACCAGTGGTATTTTTTTTTTTTTTTGAGACATCTCAGGCTGGCCTTGAACTCACTGTGATCCTCCTCCATCAGTGGTAATTGTTTGTGAAACTGTAGGAAACTGCACTGTGTTACCTTGTATTTGTTTCTCTTTCTCCAAAATCACTTCCTTTTGTCTATTATTTTACCAGCAACAATGGGGCTATTATTGCCATCAAATCAGTCAACAATAAAACTTAGAAATCCTATTCAGAAGATTTACTTCAAATTTGCCCTAGATATCAGAAAATGTGATATCCTTAAATCTCTGGAAACACAGAATCATAGGCAAAGCTTTATTTGAGGAGTTTATGTCACATTTTATTTTATCTGTACCAAAATAAGAAAAACTATTTTATAAACATGTTTCCCAAATATCCAAGCAGCTTCCAATCCCTTTGATTCAAAGCCTGTAATCACTGTAGAGGATATTTTGGACTCTTCCTATTTCTCATGTGTGTTCAAAGATGGGAATACTTACATTTTTTTAGTCAAGTGAGGCACTGAATTAGTTTTGGAATGTATCATCCAATTTTCCACTTTGTAATTCTCAAGATATACATGCAGCTTTATTATGTTCTCTTCCAAAATGCTCACTAAATAGTATTCATTGTGTGTGTGGTGAACATTACAAGATGTTTAGGATGATTTAGACTTCACACTAACACTACTATCTTGTTTGGTATCAATTACTTTTTCTAAATAACCTCTTACTCTAATTTTGCAAACCTGTCCCTGCGCCCCCCCGCTCCTGTTTTTTTTTGTTGTTGTTGTTAGAAATGCAAATCTTCTAGTACTCTTTTTCAGAAAAGTTTAGTTTTACAAATTTTCCCAGATTCTAGCCCATCTTCATAAATTGAGCCTTATAATTTAACTCTGCTATCTAACAATCACCCACCTATAATGTAATTTCAATGAAATAATGGCAGGGATTTATAAATTCCTCTATTGGTTTCTTCCCATTAGAAATATTTCATTAAGTTTAAAATGATTAGAAGTTTCTCATACTGATTTTTAAATATACTCCCTTTAATAGGAAGCAAAATATGATCTAGTAAACTTAGATTTTAATGATAGCATTCTCTCTGAGACAAATCTATATACATCTACTCATAACTGGCATGGCAGTTTTTAAGTATTTGTAATTTTTTTGCAATTAACTAGTTTGCTTCTGCCTGTACCTATTTATGGCTTCAGGACGAAAGAGAGACAGAGCAAGGTGAAATCTCAGTCAAGCTGGTAAGTGAGAGAATGAGAGCCTTGAGATAAGATTTATCTCACTAAGAGTTCCTAAAGCAAGGGCATTATCTTCACCCAACTGCCTGTTTTCTTTTCTTTTCTTTTTCTTAAGTTCTTTTATTGGCACATTTTAGGTATACAATTGGTTTACATTTATCATTGGATGCTTGTACCTGTACATAATGTATCTTGGTTCTTATTTTTTCCCCATTATCTCTGTGCCCTTCACCTCTCCACCATTCTCTATTTACACAGACATCATTTCCATTTTTTTCTTTCCTCACAATTTTTCTTTTCCATTCTTTCCTTTCCTCTTCCCCTCACTTTACCCCTACATCTTTAGACCTTTTTTCTATATCAAATTATCAATTATTCTTTTTAATCATTTTAACTCTCATTTGCACTATCATATTCTCTCACTAGAAAAACTATTAGAAATGTAAACATGTGTGTCCTATTTATTTCACTTAAGGGTATGGCCTTGATATGCATCCATTTAGCTATAAATGACTCTAGTTTTTCATTCTTTATGGCTGAGTAGTATTCCATTTTATATAAAAAAAAAATTCTTCTTTATCCAGTTTCCAGGTGATGGGCACTTGGGCTGCTTCCAAGCTTTAGATATTGCAAACTGTGCCATTATGAAGATGGGTGCACATATATCGCTGTGGTATGATTCTTTTAATTCTTTTGGGAAGATACTCAGCAGGGGAATACCTGGGTCAAATGGGACCTCTAGTCCTAGTTCTTTGAGGTATCTCCATACTGATTTCCACAGTGGTTGCACCAGTCTACACTCCCACCAGCAATGGAGAAGGGTTCCTTTCTCCCACACCACCGCCAGTATTTGTTATTGGTTGATTTCTTGATAGCAGCCATTCTTTGTGGGGTGAGGTGGAATCTCAGTGTTGTTTTCATCTGAATCTCTCAAATGACCAGTGATGTTCAACATTTTTTCATATATTTATTTGCTGCTTTTACTTCTTGTACTGAGAAATGTCTGTTCATTTAAGATGCCCGTTTTTGAACTGGGTCTTTGAATTTGGGCGGTCTGATTTTTTTTCAGTTCTTTATGTATTCTAGATACTAGTCCTTTGTCTGAGGTACAGCTACTAACATTTTTTCCCACATTGTAAGTTGTCTGTTAGCTCTGTTGGTGGTTTCTTTTGCAGTGCAGAAGCTTTTTAATAAGATGAGATGCCAGTTGCTGATTCTTTGTGCTAGTTCCCATGCTACTGAGGTTTGTTCATAAAGTCTTTTCCTATGCCAGTGTCATCAAGAGTTCTACCTAACTTATCTTCCAGCAAGTTTAGTGTTTCTGTTTGAATATTTAGATCTTTAATCCACTTCGATCTTAGTTTAGTGCATGGTGATGGGTATGGCTCTACTTTTAATCTATGACAGGTTGAAATCCAGTTTTTCCAACACCATTTATTAAATAGTCTATCTTTCCTCCAATGAGGGTGATTGACTCCTTTGTCAAAGATGAGGTGGCTGAGTATGTCTGGAGTTGCTTCTGCATCTTCTATTCTATTCCACTGATCCTCACATCTGTTCTTTTGCCAGTATCATGCTGTTTTTATCACAGTAACTTTGTAGTATAGTTTCCAGTTGGAGATTGTGATACCCCCAGCCATGTCTCTGCTGCCTAGAATTGCTTTTGTTATTCTAGGTTTCTACTGGTTCCAAATGAATTTTTATATTGTTTTCTCTAGTTCTGTGAAGTATATTATTGGAATTTCAATCGGCATTGTATTAAATCTTTATATTAGTTTTGGAAGTATGGCCATTTTCACTATATTGGTTCTTCCTATCCAGGAGCAAGGGATGTCTTTCCATTTTCTTATATCCTCCTTGATCTCCTTTTTCAGAGGGCTGTAGTTTTCAGTGTAGAGGTCTTTTGCTTCTTTTGTTAGATCGATTCCTAAATATTTCCATTTTTTTGGATGCTATTATAAAAGGAATTGTTTCCTTAATTTCTAAGTGAGTCTGTTATTTGTGTACAAGAAGGCTATTGTTTTTTGAGTGTTGATCTTGTATTCAACTACTCTACTGAATCTGTTAATTAAGTCTAGAAGTCTTTTGGTAGAATTTTTTTGGGGGTCTTCTTTGTAAAGTATCATATTGTCAGAAAATAATGACCTTTAACTTCTTCCTTTCCTATCTTTATTCCTTTTATTTCTTTCTCTTTTCTAATTGCTGTGGCTAATGTTTCCAGAACTATATTGAACAGGAGTGGTGATGGTGGGCATCCTAGTCTTTTTCCTGATTTCAGTGTGAAGTTTTTCAGTTTTTGACCATTTAGTACGGTTTTGGCTGTTGGTTTTTCATAGATAGCCTTAATCAGGTTGAGATAAAGACCTTCTATTCCAATTTTCTGTAGGTTTTTTTTTTTATCATGAATGGGTGTTGGATTTTGTTGAATGCCTTTTCTATGTCTATTGAGATGATCATATGGTTTTTGTCCTTGACTCTGTTAATATAGTGAATTACATTTATGGATTTACGAATGTTGAACCATGCTTGCATCCCTGGGACAAATCAGACTTGGTCAGGGTGTATGATTTTCTTGATGACCCTCTGTATTCTGTTTGCTAGTGTCTTGTTGAGGATTTTTTTTATCTGTGTTCATTAGTCAGATTGGCCTATAGTTCTCTGTAGGGGACAGGGGAAGGGGACGTTACCAGAACCTCTGCAGTGAGTCCTGGTCTCCTGCGAGCCACGGCAGCACACGGCGAATTACAGGAAAGGTAGAAAAACGAGACTGAGAAGAAGCTGAGCTTTGGTTCTGATCAGTGCTGCTCTGGACAGCAAAGACAAAGCCCCCAGCTTACCACACTTTTTATTCAGTACATCGGGAGAAACAAATGTAACAAATGACTTGCAGAGGGTTCAATAGTTCACATTGGGATAAACAAGGTGTAACGGAAGGCTTGCAGAGAGTTCAGTACATCTCCGGCAAACAAGATGTTAATCAGTCCAAGAACAATGAGGAACTGAGCAGATGTTTGTTCTCCCAGGATGTTTCTTGTCCTGGAGAATCACAGCATCACTGGATCAGTGAAGTCTCAGTTGTGACCGGAGGCCAAACTGGAGTTATTCTGTAGCTGGGCTGTAGGCAAGAGAACTAGGCTAACCAAATGATTTATCCCTAGAATTATGTAGCATTGCTCCCAACAGTTCTCTTTTTGGGTTGAGTCTTTCCCTGGTTTCGGAATCAAAGTAACACTTGCTTCCAGGAATGAATTTGGAATTCTTGCTTTCCTTTCAATTTCCTTGATGAGTTTAAAGAGTAATGGCATTAGTTCTTCTTTAAATGTCTTGTAGAATTGAGCAGTGAAGCCATTAGGACCTGGGCTTTTCTTTGTTGGTAAATTTTTTGTTACATTTTCATTTTACTCATTGTAATTGAGGTGTTTAGTATTTCTATATTTTTTTCATTTAACTTTGGCAGTTTGTATGCATCTAGGAATCTGTCCATTTCTTCTGTGTTTTCCATTTTTTTAGAGTACAGGTTCTCAAAGTAGGTATTGATGATCCTCTGGACTTCTGTTGGATCTGTTGTGACTTCACCTTTCTCATTCTTTTTTTTTATTGTTATTATTTTATTTATTTATTTATTTATTTTATAAATACAGTACTTTCTTTTTTTTTTTTTTTTTTTTTTTTTGGTACCGGGGATCAAACTCTGGTCCTTGCACTTGCACAGCTGGAGGCGAAACCACTGAGCTAAATCCCCAGCCCCATAATTAATGTTCACTATTTTTTTTTGTTTTTTGTTTTTTTTGTGCCGGGGATCGAACTCGGGACCTTGCGCTTGCTAGGCAGGCGCCGGAACCACTGAGCTAAATCCCCGGGCCACTTTTTTCATTCTTAATTGCATGGATTTGAGCCTTTTCTTTACTTTTTTTTCGATAAGGTTGGCTAAAGGTTTATTGATTTTATTTATTCTTTCAAAAAACTAACTCTTTGATTCATTAATTTTTTGTATCATTCTCTTAGACTCCATTGCATTGATTTCTGCTGTGATCTTTATAATTTCCTCTCCTGTACAAGCTTTGGATTTGTTATGCTCTTCTTTTTCTAGCAACTTGAGGTTCTGTATTAGGTTTTTTATCTGAGTTTTCTCTGTTTTCCTAATATGGGCTTTCACTGCTATGAATTTTCCGTGTAGAACTGCTTTCATTGTGTCCCATAGATTCCTGTATGTTGTACTGGCATTATCATTCACTTGGAGAACTGTTTAATTTCTTCTTTAATTTCCCCTGTGACCCATTGGTTGTTCAAGAGGGTGTTATTCAGTTTCCATGTGTTTGTGGGGGTTTTGCGGTTTCTTATGTTATTGATCTCCAATTTTATTGCACTATGGTCTGATAATATACAGGGAGTAACTTCAATTCTTTTACATTTACTTAGACATATCCTATGAGCTATCATGTTGTCTATTCTGTAGAATGATCTCTGTGCAACCAAAGGGAATGTGTATTCTAGTTTTGTGTGGTGGAACACTCTATAAACTTCTATTCAGTCCATTTGTTCAATAACTCGGTTCAATTCTAGAATTTTCTTGTTAACTTTTTGTCTAGATGATCTGTCTATTTGTGATAGTGGGGTATTGAGGTCCCCCACTACAATTGTGTTAGTGCTTATTTGGTTTTTCATGTCCATTAATATTTATTTTGTATAGTTGGGGGCATTTGTATTTAGTGCATATATATTTATGATTGTCATCTCTTCCTCTTGGATTGTTCCCTTCACAAGGATGTAGTGACCATCTTTGTCTCTCTTAATTAGTTTTGGTTTGAAATCTACTTTGTCTGCAAATAAGATTGTTACCCCTGATTTTTTCTGAGTTCCTGTCATGTACAGAACTGTTTTCCATCCTTTTACTTTCAGTCTATGATTTTTTTTTTTTTTGAGTTAGGTGCGTTTCTTGTCTACAGCATATTGTTGGATTTTCCTTCTTAATCCATTCTGCCAGTCTATCTCTTTTGATTGGTGAATTGAGGCCATTAACATTGATGGTTATAATTGATAGATTTTGACTCATCTTTGTCATGATGTTTTACTTTTGTTAGCTCTTTAATTTTTTATTTTTCCCCCTTTCCCTTTAGTGTCTTACCTTGCCTGGTGGCTTCCCTCTGTTTAGACTCATGGAGCTGTGACCTTCATTGTTTTTTCTAGGATATTGTTTAGAATTGCTTGGAGTGCTGGTCTGGTGTTCACAAAATTTCTCAGATGTTCTTTTTCATGGAAATATCTAATTTCCCCATTGATTTCAAAAGATAATTTTGCAGGATACAACAGTCTAGGTTGAAAAATATTTTCTTTTAGGGCTCAAAATACTTGACTCCAGGCTCTCCTTGAGTTGAGGGTTTGTGTTGAGAAGTTTGCCATGATTCTGATGGGCTTTCCTTCATAGGTGATTTGTTTCTTTTCTCTAACTGCCTGTTGGATTTCGTTGTTCTGTTGGGTTTCTGGGATCTTGACTATTATATGTCTAGGTGTAGATTTTTTTTTTGTCATGTCTAGGTGGAGTTCTATATGCCTTACTTATCTGTATGTCCAATTCTCCACCTCTGTCTGGGAAGTTTTCTGCTATTACTTCTGTGAACACTTTTTTTATGTCAATTGTACTTTCTCATGTTTTTTCATGGACTCCTATCAGTCATGTTATTCTTCTTTGCATAATCTAGCAGCTGCTGGATTGATTTCTCATGGTCCCTTACTATTTTTAAGAAATCTCTGTTTTCATGGTCTTTAACTGTGATCCTATCTTCTGTATCTGATATTCTATCTTCAGATTCCCTTAATCTGCTGTGGATAATTTCAATGGAGTTTTTAATCTCTTGAATATCTTTTTGAATCTGTTTCATGGATTCCATTTCTTTCTTATGTTGGTTGTTCATGGCTTCCAGCGTGTTTCTGAACTCATATTTTTTTTTATCTTTTTCTGTTCTAGAGCCTTTAATCATGTCTTTCACTCTGTTCACCATCTCTGTAGGTATCTGGGAGATTATTTCTGCTTCGAATTTTTCTAGAGCCTCATTCATCTGTTTCTTTACTTCTTGTGCTATCATTCAGGGTGTCCAGGTGGTGGATTATCAGACCTTTCCACCTTGTTTCCCCCAGGGTTTACTCTTGGTGGGGTGGAAGTCTGAGTTTCTGACTTGCTTAAATGTCTTCTCATTTTTGTTTTTGGTACTGTCCTTGCTTTAACCCCTGGGTTGATACTTTGAAATTGCTTATTGTAAGTATCTTTGTTGCTTGTAATTAGAACCCTTATGGAATGATTGCTTCTCAGAGGTGTCTTCCAGATATAGCTGGTCTTTAAGTTTTGAGCCCCTAATGCCTCTGAGGCTATCTCATTTTCATTATACCAGAAAGGATCACTGACTAGATCAATAACAACACCTTAGCCCAAGTGATGCAGTCAGCAACACCATTGCATCAAGTACATCTTAGAAAATGACATTTTGTGGTAGTTATTACTTTATTACCTTTAACTGTGTGAATTAAATCAAAATTGAGGACCAACCCAACATATGTTTATAGTGAATAAACTCTTCAATATAGCAGCTTTATCCTTTGGGATGGGGAATTAGAAGGAGTTGGGAGGGAGGGATAGATAGGTAGAAGGATAGTGGAAGGTTAGCGTGAAGGCAGAGGACACAGGCAAGAAGGAAAAAGAGAATAATAGAAAAATAAAGAAGGAATCTGAATGAGGGCCAGAATAGTAAAAAAAGGGAGATGAACAATGTGGGGCAGCAAGAGATTGAGTGTAAGAGAGAGAGAGAAAGGAAAGAGAAAAGAAGGAAGAAAAAAAGGAGAGAAAACCCAAAATTTGCCAAGATTAGAAAAAAAGAAAAAAATTAAAGATAAGAGGAGAAAGAAAAAAAACAAACCAATGATACTAATTTTGGAAATAAAAAATAAAAATGAAAATGAAGGGCATCCTTCAGGGTATGTCTCTGCTGTCACAATAGACAACATGGGTAGCAGTGTGCAGATAGATATATGTCAATGAGTCTCAACAAGCCAATCAAAGACCTGTGAGATTCAAGCAGATTTCTGGCTGCAAGTCCCAAGTTGAGCTACCTGTCTGCCTGTAGGGTTGAACTCTGCAGAGTTGTATTGCAGGTTCCAGCTGCCCTTCCCCTGAAGATAGTTCTGGTTCCAATGGGAGGTAATGATCACTCCAACTTACCCAGTACAGTGGTCTGGTGCTCCAGTGTCCTCTGTGTCTTTGTAGTGTGGAACCAAGTGGCAGTACAGCCAAGAGGCCAGGGAGTGGGGGTGTCCAGTGGATTGCTGCTGGGGTGCAGGCTGGATCGGTGTGTTCCCCATGACCAGGGACCCCGCTGCGGCTGCCTGTTTTCTTTCCAATGCCAACAGATCCTGCAAGACTACTGGTACAATCCCAGACTCTATCCTAGAGAAAAAGGAGAGGAAAATCACCTGGAAAGAAATTTTATAATTTTGGTAAACAGAAATGTTATCTGACAAAAATTATATTTCTGTTTTATTTTTCTTATTTCCTAGAATGTGATGGGTATAAGGAAGTAATATGATAATTTTCTGGAAGTAAAAGTATTTTATCATCTGTGTGTACATCAGTTGCTGAAATGTAAGGCATCCTGTGGTCTAGTTACATATAAATTATATCTAGGTTAGTTACAATGCACACTTATGCTCTAATTAACTACACATATATTTTTATTTTTATTATGCATGTTTACAGTGCATAATGATTGCATTCATCATGGAGAGTGATACATGTACATAACGTATCTTAATTTATTTTCATTCCCATTTCCTCTTCTCCCTCTTCCCTCTGTCTCTTAGTCTCCTTTCCTTTTGCAAAAAAACAAAAAACAAACAAAAACTACTTTGTTTCTTATTATCTGTTATTTTGCTCTTTAATTTACTTATATTTTCAGATCCTCATATGAAGAGGAACCATGAAATATTTGGATCTGTGAGAAATGAGCAGTAAATTCTACCATTGATAACACCATTCCACATTAACACTGATTTAAAAGATTTAATTGTTAATATAATTCTACTCTTCATGAAAGAAATATTAAAACTAGCTGAGAACAACAAAAATATAGAAAATTAAAAAATGAAATTTAAGGAGCTAGTAGTACTGAATTAACTACTTTTTCTTCTGTCTTTCTACATAATCATAGATATTTTTACATATCTTCTATAATAAAGATGAAGCTAAAAAATATAGGCTTATAAAAATATTTTTTAAAAGAAAGCTTTTTGTAGCTTTTTTGTGCAATCCAACAATCCCCTATGTCAACTTTAAAAACTGTAAGAGAAAAATATTAATAACAAAGCCTAAAATGCAATGGAAAAAAGTAAACAAAATCTTGGGATAACCAAAGGAACCATTCAGTAGAAAGAAAATATTTAGAACTTATAAATAAAATAATTTCATTCCAAGGAGAAAACAGGACATAGTACGTTTGTTATTATGAATATTTTAAAAATTCCTTAAATTGTGACACCCATCACCATTAAGTAAACAAAATAATTTCATTCCCATTGCTTTTATTTTCAGACAAAGCATTTCCAAGACCTAAACATGGCTATTCTAGAGCCATATATGACTAACCACTTAAATAACAGGTTTTTGTTTTGTTTTATTTTACAAGGTCATAAATAATTTTCTGTGTGTTAAACTGCCCAATCCTCTGGGTTTATATTTCCATCTAAGTTAAGCTCTGAACAAATTTTTTTAAATACTAAATCAAATTCAAGTAGGCCTTCATTAAGCCAAATAAATAGAAAATTAACTGTAGTCTGATGAATTATTACTCCAATTTAGAACTGTGCTATCATTTTTTAATAAATAAAACAGCCTATTACAACTACTTACTGAAGCTCCTAATACACTCTACATGCTTTAAAAAAATCCTGATTTGTTCAAAGAATCTTCAAAATGAGTATATCACTATTTTTCAGATTAAAAAAATCAAGATTCATAGGTGTTAAGAATCTGGCCACAGATGGATGATACTCAAAATCATTTGGGGTCTAGTGTATAACATGAACTGCTCACCTAAAAATCTGTCTGTGTTTCATTTGTAACTTTTATAAACAGCATATGGCAGGATTTGGGATGTCTAATTACTTTATTTCTAAAATCCTATTGTGGGATTTTAAGTTTTTAATTTTGTTTTAACTTTCTGTAGAACACTGATTTCTTCCTTCCTTTTGTTCTTATTTATTTAATTACATGAAATCTACATATCTTGCTTCTTATATTTTAGATGCTTAATTTGAAAGTATGAGAATGTATTCAACTGGGAATTTGCTTACCAGAGTACAATGACATTCATTCTTTCTATCCACCTCCCCAACAAGGAAAATCCCTGATATATTACATTCTAAATATAGAATTCTGTTCCACATTACTATTGTTTAAATTTAAGGTCTATCATTTTTGTTATTTAAAAATCTGTTATTATAATCATTATGCTACATAATTATATAAATAATTATATCATTATCACTTCTACTGTATCTATCAATTCTATTGTTTTATGTCAACTCTCATTGTTTTCTTCCTAATTTTCTTTTTACTGAAATATACTGTTTAGTAGATTTTTTTTATCTATAAGAATATTCATAATAAAGTTTCATAGTTGCTTTAAGAAAGAATAGAAGTACAGGTTGACTTAAACTTCTCCTCAGCTCAGTGAAATTTTTGAGAGGCTTTCCAGGGCCAAGGTCCTTGGAAGCAACAATCAAGCTATCTCATCTAATATTTCAGTCTGATTTTCTAACCAAGAGCCTGGCTTTTGCCTCGCAGGTGTGACTTGGCAGGGAAAACAAATGTTTCCAGAGGGCTATGGATTTCCGAGCTTTTTCCATTGGGTCTGTCCATTCACAATATATAAGGGGCTATTTGTAAGTAAGTCTGTCCTTCCTTCCTCCCTCCCTTCCTTCCTCTCCTTCTGTATCTCTATCTCTGTCTCTGTCTTTGTCTCTCTCTCCATCTCCAGTTCTAATTATCTCTCTACAAGGCATCAATGCAATTTTTCAATAAGCCTTTCATTACTTTATTGATATCATTCTCATGCCTTTCAGGTCTTATTATCATATTCGCAAAAGACGTTTTCCAAGATCACTCATCAGGAAAATGTTTAACATTAGAGTTGCGTCATGGGCCAGGTACTATGTGCCCAACTTGTCACAGCAGAGTGTTCTATTCATCTACCACGTAGGGAGTTAGCTAGGTCCAGTTCACTATTCCATTGCTTTTAGTTTAGGCTATTCAGTATGAGATAAATTTTAGTTCTGCCATGAAGCAGATACAAATATGAGATGGCAAAATATTAACTTTGAGAGAAAGCAGAAAAATGAATAAACCATGATAATTATCTCACAAATATGCTAAGATAGTGGAAAGGAAAGAAGATTAGGTAAGAGGAGTATCATAATGTATTGTCCCCCAGCAAAGGTTAGGTCATGCCTATGAATTGTCTTCAAGTCAAAGTTTGCCATTGGAGGAATCTCCTCCTTGAATCTGTCTTAATACCATTGCCATATATGTCAAGTTATTCAGAGTGAGGCATATGTTCAGTTTAATAATTCTACCACTAACTTGTGTTCCTTACAGGAGGATATATGAGTTATATATTTTCATACATGCCATACTTCACTTTCATTGAATTAGCTTTCCTGCTGTGTTTTAAAATAATGGCTTGCACATTTATGCAACTCTGCATTTAGCTTCCTAGAACTAAAAAAACAGAATCATTTCACACTGAACTTATATAATACAGCAGCATCTTTGTAGCTTAAAACAGTAGGCAACAAGAATTGAATTATTTGAATCTATTACTTTGAGTCTATATCTGTTTCCTCCTACTTCCAAATAAAACCCATAATCAATAGCTGTGAAATGTTTACCATCATTTCCTTTCTAAATAATTTTATTCATAAATTGTTCTCATGATATCAATCAGAGAAACATTACCTTGTCTCTAATTTGGACATTTGGACATTATTCTCTGACTTTCAAATATTTTGCATCTTCTTATAATATTAGAAGGCCCACACTTTAGCCCTGCTTATGTATTCACAACACTTAGTGATTTATATCATACAAAATCTTTTTAACATAAAGACCTTATGGGCTACACTGTTTAATAATAATTTCCTACAATTAGAAACAAATAAGTAAAATATTCTCCATGTGCTGAAAAATTTTATAAAAATATATTCATGAGAGTTTTATCCATAAGAATATGTTAGAGTAAGTACTCTCAAGAACTCTCCCAAGTTAAACTAATTTTTGTATGAATGGAGAAATAGAGTATAAAAAGGGGAAAAGATTAAAATGTATAATTTACACCAAAATTGTCTGTCAACTTGAGATTTCTAATGATTTCTCATGACCATGTCTTAAAGCTAATGGGCCTAGAATTACACAAAGCATAACATGAGGGAAACCCATATAAGAATTGTAACCCCAAAGCCCTGCTAGTTCTGTGTAGATATGAGTCAAGCATTTACACACACACACACACACACACACACACACCTACTCATATTCACATTCCTAAGAAGAAGCTTAACTTTAATGTTTGAAGGGAAAAAAATGATTCTCTAAGTCACCAAATATTCAACGAATGAGGTCCCATAAGTTAGAGCCAATAGACACAGGAAACAAAAGCCTTTTGCTTCAGGTATTAGAATTAGAGAGAGAAAAGTAAATTAGCTGTGTGGAATATTGCAATATGTAAAATCATGATGCAAATGGTGCACATGACAATATGAAAAATAGTTAATCATATACGAGTCACAACCAATTGGTTTTTTCTCTTTTTGTTCCTCACACCCCTCTTATTTTCCAGAAATGGGCACATTACTTTAAGCATGGAACAGTGCATATTTTTTGTATTTAAGCCAAATATATACTTGTAAAAAATTATGCATGCACATATATATACAGCATTTGAATAAATAAAATAATCATAAAATAAAACATGTACAATTTGTATACATTAATTCTGTATTAAATTTAAAATAAAATGATATCCTAATATTTAAACTGGATTACTTGACCCAGAAATTATTATCAAAGTTAATTTCACTCTGATAATCAAAGCTATTCAAATGACAGTTAAGATTACCTACTGAAAAGCAAAGACCATTATTGCATGTGTAGGATTTTTAATGTTTATTGTAGCTGCCCACATAGAGTAGATTCCTGCTGACTTCTAATAGATATCAAGAACAAATAAAGACTAAATAAAGTGCAATATTTATAAATAAAAATATTACCAAAGTTAAGACAGAAATTGTGGAACCTAAATATTTTCCTGTCACATAGAATCTGTCACATAAAAGATCTCTTAGCCTTTTAGAGTCACAGTTTATTTTTGTTCTATATAAAGGAAGAAGAGTTATAAAGTCATATATTTGCAGCCAGAACAAAATAACGTAATATAAAAGTATATGATATGCATTTCACATGTGTTTTAAGATGACTTGAAATCATCATTTGGAACTTAAAACCAAATTTTAAAATTTGAGATGTTAAATTTCCAGCATAAATCATACTTGATCAGTTTTATCTTATATTTTATTACTTGGTCATATAATCTATTTTTGTTTGATATTTTATTTCTATTAGTATATAACAGTACCTAATGATTATATTCCCTTAGCATACTATTAATTTAAAATGATAGACTCAAGTAGTAAATTAAATAGTATATTTTGTCCCTAAAGAATCAAATTGAGAACTTTCTTTTTTTGAGACAGCATCTCCCTATGTAGTTCAGACTGCCCTTTTACTCACAGTATAGCCCAGGTGGTCTCTAACTCTTGGTGATCCTCCTGTGTCTGACTCCTGAGTTCTGGGATTATAAGAATGTGCCACCACACACAGCCAAATCACGGACACTTGCATATATATATATGTATATATATATGTATACATATATGAATTGTATGAAGCAAATCAAGGTTATCATGTAATACTGTCAATTCCTCATCTCATGACATGTATGTAACATGGGCAGTCTATGGAAGGCAATTGAAAGCAAAATGCAGCCCCATAAGTTAGAGCCAATAGATGCAGGAAAAAAAAAAAGAATCTGACCTACTTTTGCTTCAGGTACTAGAATTAGTGACAGAAAAGTTATGTTGTAAGACTGTGTGCAATGCAAAATGTGTTGTGTTAACAGAAATACTAAACTGCGGGATTGAGGACAGATGAGGAAATCAGAAGTGTGTATGGAATACAAGAATATGTCATAAAAATATAAATGCTTCTCAATCTATCCTATTGGCACCTGTCAGGCTCTCTTCAATCAATAAGCCATTGTTGCTCCATGCAATTTCGCATGCTATCCTTAAATATTCTTATGTGAGTAAACATTAACCAATCAACTTTCTGAACATTGAGATTTTTCTTGAAAGTTTAACATTTTGTAAATGCATTTCAGAACATATCTGTCTCTTCTACAGTTAATTTATACAATAGATAAAATAAGTAGCTCCTGTGAGTAGTAAATGAGGTAGTGAAAATAACCAAGCAAGACCCTGCAAATGGTACTAACATATTATTTTTCTATATTGCCAATTTTACTTTTTGATAATAGCCAGGTGGATTCTGTTAGCCCAAGTAAATGTTTCAGTGCACATGACAGTCATACATAATAATGAAAATATAAAACTTTGTTAAACAAATCAATGTCTGATTACACTAAAGAAAATTGTAACTATTATTTAGAGCCCTGAAGAGCTTCATGACAATTTTTATACTATAAGTCATTATTGCCAAGTATCAACAACCTCTTGGATTTCACACAGGGAACAGTACCTTTCTAATTATATAGTCCTCCTTTTGATCTATCTTTAATTATATGTATAGAAATATTATTTTAATCACATAATATCAAGAAACAAATATGATAATAATTTCCCATACTACATACTCTCCAATATCCAGGTATACATTGCACTTAAAATTTCATGCATGAGAATATTTTCTCTGTCTTCAGTCAGTGTAAACACATGGATTATGGAAAATGTTTATTTGTTCACATTGAGTAAGTAGGGCCATAAAATCTGTGCATATGTAGGAATCACTTTCATGCATTAGAGATCTTACAGATTTGTGTTAATTACATGAGTTAAGATGAAATAAAAGACACATGTGTCAGACTTTCTCTTGAGGCTTAAATCTGATTCCAATTATCAGAGTAGATTCTGCAGTGTAGGCTAAAGAGCAATTTCATTTCACTTGGGCCACAAAAAGTCACTGGGGTTAATGACTTTTTGTCATTAGTAACTTCACTCAAATCTGAACCGGTGACCTAAAAGTATGACACAACATCTACCATTATAAATCTTCCAATTGGTTTTTGTATTTTAAGTATTTTACTTAGAACAAATTACAGCATCAAAGTTTTGAATTCTATATATCTTGTTATAAATTCGTTTCTCTAAGATATAATTATGTTAATATATAGCTATTATTGGCATTATTTTCCAGAATTTTAGAAATGTGTATTTCCTTTAGTTTATGTGACAATCATAGATCCTCAATCTTTTTTAAATGATTCTACAGAACTATAATCTCTATTGTCTAAAACATACAAATAAACACAGCACCTTCTTATAGACTGCTGATTGTGTATAATTGACATTTTTACTAGTGATTAGGGGTGGATTATAGTCTTTTTTAACTTTTGGGTGAAATTAAGTCCCTTTTCACTTTATATTATATATGTAATTTGTGTTTATTTCTAATAATGCTGTCAGTGATTATGTACAGCTACATTTCACTTGAATATTTCTCCTAAATTAAAATCATAATTTATAAATGTAGATACAGTACAATATAAAGACAATCAAGTGGCGGTTTAGAATTGATCTTTATTTAATTCAGTCATGAAGAACATTAATCTGAAGAGAATATTTCAGAGTTGGGAATCTCCATCACCCTGCATTTTGTAATGTTTAAGAGAGAGTAGAATAGGTGGATATCTTACTGGATAAGCAGAAGCAAACAGGATAGATGTGACCAAGCACTTATTTTCTACAATACAAACCGAACAGTGGGGTTTCTATTCTTTCTCCTCCTCCTCTTCATCTCTGCTTTCTTATTATTCTTTTCCTTCTCCTCATCTTCCTTCTATTGTTAATGGTGAGTGAAAAACATGTACTCTGGTGTTGAGATTATTTGGAATAAACACCTCAGAGGAGAACAGCTCTGTTGTCATTAAGTCTATGTTTATCAAAACAAATTTCAAGAGTTCAGACATTTGCAGAACTCTGTGTGTGTATGTGTGTGTATGCACATGTGTGTATGTGTTTGTGTGTTTGTATGTGTGTGTGTGTGCCCATGCACAGAAATGTATATTTTCCTAGGTATGTTGGGGAAGGCGAATGGTGTTAATAGCTGCTACAACGATTCATTCTTCAGGGCCATCAATAAATGCACATAACAGCAAATTTTAGGAAACAATTAGACTTTTCTTTCAAGTACAAATGTAATGGATCACTGAGATTTAATATGTTTCAAGTTTGTCTTCAAGATTGTTAAACTATTGAAACCTCTTATACAACTATTGCAGATATCTATAGAATGAGAAACTCTAAAAAATGAGATTTTTCTTCTACTTGGAAAATCTAGACCCATTAAATCCTTATGATAATACTGACTCATATATAGGAAGATTAAGAAAAGAAATTGTATCCTTGTGGTGTAATCTCAAGAATATATACAACTCTTAGAAAGATTGCTAAAGCTACTAATAAAGGAAATCAAAATAAAAGCCCCTAAACCTTAATGAAAAGTCAGTAGATATTTTGTACTTTGGCTAAATTATCTTATGTGGAAGATAAATAAAAAGCAAAACAAAAACAAAAACCACAAGCACAAAGGCAATCATAAAACCAACAAAATAAATACTGTCATAGTTGCATAAGCACATATAGGCTGATAGTGAAACAAACTTATGCATTAGTGGCTGTATATTCATAAAATTTTATATTTTTATCCTTATCTAATTTAAACATTATGTATCTGAAAGTTAAGGGAGAGTCCCCTTGCTGAAATTATAGCTAAGCTAATTCTGTTTTCTCATTTTAAAATGAATAATTCTTTTTTTGATGTATATGATGCTACAATGTATATATTGTGTTAGGTCAAGTGTTGAAAGTCCTCTTAAGAAGCTTGGTATTTAGAGTGGAATTTGGCTTCATAAAGACAAAAAAAAGATGTTTTGTGTTACTAATGTTGAGGAAAAATAGATCATCGTTGAGAAAAAATGTATCCTTAATATACTTGGGCACCTCAGGGCTAAAGTTAACTGAAACAGGAAAGAATATCTTTGGTCTGGTGAAAATCATAAATCTTTAATTAGGTTCAAGGCAAGCAGTGGCAATCAGCATGGGAGACTGACAGTTGGGTTTCTGTCAGAAGATTGTCAAGAACTGTATTACTCAAGAATGACATGGAGTAGCAGACTGAGAGTGACAGTAGTTGACAGAAATATAATCTCTCCAAAAACATATCTTTAAAGCTCTAATTAATCACAGTGACAAGGATAAACAAGGATAAATTACAGAGAAACAGACAATATGTGTTTTCATCCCAACTCTATCTTTTTTGGGGATATTTCAGTAAATGAATAGGACTCTCTCAAGTCAGTGCATGTTTGTATTTTGCAAAAGCCTGAAATTTGGTTAAAATTGCTGATAATCAACAGTTGTACATTAAGTTATGTAACATAGTTTTTTAAAATGATGAAATATTTAAACTACAATGATGAAAGAAAGTAATATTTGCTATAATCAAATGTCGTTTTGTAAGAGCTTAGAATGTGTCTAGGTCATTGTATGTAATATAAAAGTGCTGCTCACAGCTGCTACCACTATTATGATGAGTATTAGTATTCTATCCTCATTTCAATAAAATACTGACTCTGGCATCACCTTTATTTTATAGAAATGAAAATGGAAGTTAGTGACAATGAAGGCATGCCATCGCAACATCCGTTCATTTAGTGGTTGGCTTTTTTTTGGGCCTGGAATTTCCCCTAAAAATCCCTTTTTTGTTAGATGAAACAATCATAAATGAGTTAAGGAATTATATGCATTTCAGATACTATCATTTTTAGTAATATGTTTCAGGCTATGAGTTTCTTTCGAGTGCATAAATTGAGGTAGAGAAATAAATAAATTTAGTGAAAGAGAACAGTGACAACAAAAGTGAATGAGCTTACTAAATTCATTAAAAAACAGATTCATGAGAAAGCAATAAAATGTTTACAAAAATGAGAATACAAATATACAGTATTAAAATATCAAAGGATATTTGAATATCAAAAACTTATCAAAATTATATTAACTATGTACAGATTTTCATATATCAACCCCAAGTAAATTAAGTGATTTAAACAGCAGAAGAGAAAATCAGTCAAAGAAGCTGAAAAAAAAAAATTTAAATCCAAAAGCTTAACCTACTATATTTTATGAAAGTGTGTTTGGCTACTTGAAAATAACTGAATAATTTAGTAAGAGATCATTCACCACAATTTTTCAAAAAAAGAAAGAAGTCTAAAATGGAATGCTAAAATGTATACAAGTATCCTTTGAGAGAGTAATGAAAAAAATAGAACAAAAGATTAATCAGCCAATTATAAAACAAAGAGCAAGTTGACTTTTCCAAAATACAACAGATCACAAGTTACATTAATGTAAATGGTCTAAACTTCAAGTAAAAGGGAAAATTATATAAGACTGGATAAGAGAGAGAGATATAACTACAGCTTCATAAATAAGCATGTCTCAATAAAAGGACATGGTTTAGAAGCATGAGTTTAAAATTACATATATACTATCTATGATTATTATGATTATCTATGATTATTGTATTAATGTTATAGGAAAATATAAATTTATATAATACTGGAAACTTTAGTAAAAAAAAGCCCATCTTGTCCTAAAAATATCTAACAACTGAGTTTCCTGGAGGGAAAGGGACTATACCATCCTCCATTCTCAAAGGCACCATATTTCCTAATAAACTAATAGCCAAGTTGATCAACACATAAGAATATCAATACTTCCTAACCAAGTGGCTTATCAAGGATATGAAAGTTTAGTCGAACATTCAAAAACCAATCAGTGTTTTTTACCCTATATTTAGAAAAGTGTGAGGTGATATAAATAGAAAAAATCCTTTGAAGAAATTAAGACACACTCATTATTTCATACACAAAAACACACATAAGCAAGTAAAAGAAAATGCTAGGCAAACTAAACATAGAAAATTATTTCCTCAACCCAACAAAGGTTATCTATAAAGAACAAAAAGCTATAGTCATCATTACTCTTAATGCCAGCAGTGTGAAGATGTTGCCACCACATCTGCTTTATTGCTCTTCTCTATTGGAGGGACTAGTCAGAGAAGATAAGGTGAAAAAAAATCAAATTCTAAAATATTTAAGAGGAAAAATAAAAGTTTTTTTACAGATAATATGAAATATGAATGTGAAATCCTAAGACATTGAAACTTCTCAATTATGTAGATAATACTACATAAAGTAAATATACAAAGCCAATCACAATTCCGTACATTACTAAAATGTATTTAAAAATAAATTTCAAAGTGGGCCTTTAAAAATGTGATTGGATTAAGGAGTGCAATAGTTGACTTGTCATTAGGAGGTGGGACCTGCTGGAAGAGGCAGGTCACCCTGGAGTGACTCAGAAGGTTAAATTTCCCTTCCCGGCTTCTCTTTTGAGTCTCCACACTTCCTGTCCACCATGCCCTTGTGCCATGCCTTGGAGAATATGTACTGAGACCTCTACTGCAACGTGAAGCAAAAGAAACTTTTCCTGCCTTGCACTGTGGGTGTCTGCTATTGTATCTCACCAAACAAGAATGTGACTAAGACACATGAGGATGCATACAAAGCATTAAAACTATGCAAAACAATTTTTAAAATAAAGGATTGTATTGGAGGACTTCAAATAACTCATTTAAAGAAAAACAATAATGTTACTTCAATCAAGTGAATGTAGAAGCTGTTTTATGCTAAGTAATATAATAGAGAATACAGAAATAGACAGTCTTAATTTGCAAAAGACACTATGGATATTCAACAGGGAAACTGCTTTTCATCAGATGATCTTAAATGATTTGGATATTCATGTAAAATTTTACTTTTGACCCTTACCCTACACCATATACAAGAAATCAACTCTAACTGAACTGAAGATTTAAACAAAGCATAAACACTAAAATCAGAAGAATTTTAAAAGAACAACTTACAAAGAAAATGTCTTTGCAAATTTGGGCTAGGTGAAGGTTTTTAGGAGGACAATAAAGCAGGGAATATAAAAGAAAAAACTGAATGTCATTAAAATTTAAATTGTTTATTTACTATCTATAAGACACAATTTACAAAATGAAAAGACAGAAAACAGACCAGGATTAATTATATTTTTAAAGGCCTGTAGTTTTATGATATAAGAACTCATTTTTTTTTTTTTTTTTTTGGTACTGGGGATCAAACTCGGGTCCTTGCGCTTGTGCAGCAGGCAGCAGAACCACTGAGCTAAATCCCCGGCCCTATACAAGAACTCTAATGATAAAAAGAAAGCTATCCTTAGGAATAAGGAAAACATTTCAATAGAAATTTTAATAGTATACATTTTTTACATTTTTATTTTTTATTAGTATTGTTTAGAGTGCATAAAAATTACTTTCCTTGCGAGGATTGGGCACACGTACATAACACATTTTAATTATCTTTTCCTGCCCTTCCTCTTTTCTCTCTCTCCCTTCCTCCATTTCCTGATCACCTTCCCAATTGAGAACAACCTGTCTCCCTTCTTCCTATTTTCTATCTTTTATTTTTCTGTTTATTTTTACTCTGAGTTCCTCATATAAGAGAAACTATGTGATATTTAAGTTTGTGTGTCTGATTTATTTTACTTAACATTATTGCCTCAAGGTGCATCCATTTTCCTACAAATGACTCAACTCTATCTTTATGGCACAATTCTTTATCTGTTAATCTGCTGAGGGACATATAGGCCACTTTCAAGATTTAGTTATTATGAATTGTGCTGCTACAAATAGGGGCATGCATGTATCACTGAAATGTGATGCCTTTAACTCTTTTGGGAAGATACTTAGAAGAGGAATAATTGAGTGGAATAGAATTCAGGTATTTGACCAATAAATACATAAAAAGGTGATCAATATCAATGGTCATCAGGGAAATGGAAATTGAAATTACAATGCATTAGCACTCTATATTAACCATATTGACTAAAATTTAAAGGCCTGACAAACTTTAATATGGCTAAGAAGCAACTAGTATCGCTATACATAACCCACAAAGACAGATAATGCTCAGAAATAAACTGAAAATATAATCTATGCACAAAAGACTGTAAATTAAATATTTCTAATTTTTAAAATTCAATAATACACAAAACTAAACCACAGAGACAGAAATCACACCATTGATAGTCTGGGGCTAGAATTAGGAGGAATTGACTAGAAAAGATTGTGGGGAAACATTCAAGTGATACAAATACTTTATTTCTCCATTATAGTGATTTAAAACAACAAACTTTTGTCTAAATTTAATGAAAAGTACTATACCACAGTGATATATCCATATCCATAATTATAGCAGTACAATCTGCAATAGATAAATTTTGGAAATGGGCTATATGGCCATCAGTTGATGAATGGTTAAAGAAGATGTGATTTTTTTATACACAGTGGAGTACTAATCAACCATAAAGAAAGATAAATTTGAGATGTTTACAGCCAAATGGTGAACCTTGAGAGTATATACTTAAGTGAAATATATCAGACACACATGTGTAAATACTCCATTGTCTCTCAGGTGTGAGAAACTAAAAGTGTAAATGAAGACCAAAATTTATAACAGATATTGTGAAATAGGGAGAAAACGTTCATGTGGTAGGGGATCTAGGGAGGGGGGAGGGAGGAAAGGAAGGAAGAGAAAGGAAAAAATTAGAAAATAAGGGAAAAATGGAAACAAAGCTTTTGTAAATAAGGAGGGGAAGAGGGATTGAAGGGAGGGTAGAGGAATGGGAAAAAAAGAATCAAGATATATCATGTACAGGTACAAATTACCTACAATGAAAGTGATCATTATGTATATTTAAATGTATCAATAGACTTAATTTAATTAAAAACAAAGAAAATCCATACATCTACTACATCCCATTAGCACTCAAATTTTATTTAAAAGTAAGCTCTCATATTTTTCTATCGTGCTAGGAAGACTGTAGCTAAGGATAATGTACTTTCTGTTTCAAAAAGATAGAAGAAAGAATTTTTAATGTTTTCATGATAAAGAAATGATAAATCTTTGAGGAGAAAGGTATGTTTACCTAAATTTAGGCAGGTTTTATGTATCAGATAAAAATACATTTATAAATATTGATGGTATGTTTGGAGCAGAAGACAATTTTAGGAGTGATGATATCTTGGGTAGATGAGAAATACTGAGATACAATGAATGAGAAGTGGGATTAAGTCAGGGATTAAGCACCCTGTATCCATTATACTCAAAAGAGTATCAGAGTCAGTAGATATGGATGAAATGAAATCTATTATATGATCTTAAAAATTATTTTATGTTCTCAATGAAATAAGATGAGTCTGTCATTGACATAGTCATAGAGGAAGATTGAGAAAAAGAATAGGGGAAAGAGTAGAAACATTAATAACAGAACTGCAATGTAGCAACCATAACCAATGGTCCGCCTTGGATTTGAGATCATGAACTTGATATGAAACTAGCCATATGTGTGTATATTCTCCACACTGAGCTTTAAGGTAGTGTTTGGAGTAAGGAGACATTGAAAGGTAATCTGATATTAGTGTTTTGTTTAGTTACTATTTGTTGTTTGTTTGTTTTTGTCAGATGAATGTAAACAAGAGGGAAAGGATTAGCTTTAGAAAGAAGCAGAATTTAACCATTAAAGAAAAATTAAAGATATTAACATGGGGTGATTATAATTACAAAATATGAAGCATGTAATCTAAACTAGCTGGGCATGGAAATAAAACATGAATGACGTGATTGAATGGTGAACATTTCCTAGGGTCAGTAAATAGTGCATACTATTGCAGTCCAGTTAGGAAATTAGCAAAGTTATTGTTAAAAATATGAGGCACACAGTAGAATAACTGAATTCGGAAGGGATAACAATAACAGGATCAATTACAACTGTAATCTGAGATAAATGTTAGGTTGTGGCTCCAAGACTTACAGGTTCGATGAATAAATAATCCATCCTTTTGCACTTGAGTTTATCTTCTCATCATTCTCTTCCTCTGGACCTTCATACTATACACATAATTATGCCTAAATCTTAGCTATGTTATAATGAATGAATGAGATAAAACTATATATACATCATCAAGTATTTATAAAAGTCAACTCTTTTAAAATTATTTTTCTGTCCCATCTCCTCCCTTAAATCTTCTTTATTATTTGTCTTAATACCACTGCTAATATTCTTAGATATATCTAGGGCTATTGATACTATTTTCTATCATAATTTTGCTATTCTTTTATGCTGCTTAAATTTTGACAGGACTTTTACTAAATTTATAGGATATCCCAATGCCTGATTCCAAAATGTTCATGCTAAACAAAGATTTTCTAGTGAATTACGTAGTATCATAATTATATAAATGGTATCTCTTCAATAATGGTTTATAGAAATATTACATATAAGACTGAACACGTTTGAGAGCGAAATGCATTTTCATTGGCTTTGCACAATGAAATAGCTCATTTATTAGTACTGCCATATATGTACTATATTTATATATAGAAAATTATTCTCATAACCCAGGTGAAAATACCACATAATAATTAAAAATGATATGTAACACAAATTAGACTACATTATCCATTAATTATTTATCACTCTTGTTAATTTAATAATCACCACATTCTAACACTACTAAATAAATGTTATCAAAGAAATCTTTAAAAATCAGTGCAATTATTTGGGGTAGCAAATATTTTTCCAATGCTGAACTTTTCAGTCAATGATTGAAATGTAATAGAAATCTTTTGGAGTGGCAACCATTCATAAAGTTGCTGTTCAGGGGTAAATGTTGTCAGAAATACTATATTTGGCAAGATATCAGCCTAAACCACAATGCATACTCAACAAGAATTTAATGTAACAAATTTAACGAGGTAGCAAATATAATTTGGTATACCAAACTCTTAAAGACGTGTAATCAAGAAAGTAAACCAACAGCAGTAAGTTGTTATAGTAGAGAACCTTTGGAATCCCTAGGTCTAATATTTCAAAGAAGGATAAGGGTTATAGAGCCCAGTGGAAAAGGGGAATTAAGGAAGAGACATTACCAAAAAGGAGCTGTACCTCCAGAGAAATGTAACTTGCCAGGTTTTGTTGTGAAGACAAGAAAAAATATTATATAATTCTGAACTCTCTTGCCCACCACCTTTTGGTTTTCTATTCAATTTCCTTTCATGTCCAAATCCAATTAGGAAACTTGTTAGAGATTCGAGGAGATGGAGCCTACAGCTTTCACATCCAGGATGACAAAAAAGGCAGAGTGTGTTTCTAGCCGAGGCCAACAACAAAAACACAGTAATCCAATAATATTTCCTCCATCAAAAGTAGAACACACAAACTGTTCTAAAGCAAAACTACACTACTATCATTTGTTAGCAATGCTCTCCAGGGAAACAGGTTCTTTTTACTTGACAAAACCATATATCAAAATATACTCATAAATTAAATGATCATCTTAACTGTGGAAGAGTATCTATCATATGGGGCATCCAGAAGATGATATATCTAGTTATTACTTGTTGTTTGTCAGTGGCTAATGAATGTATGAGATGCAAAAAAAATCAATATTGCAGATTGGGAGAAGCATGTCAAGGAAGGCTGATGTTGAACATGTCAACAACATTCCAGTGAGTAAAAATATCTGCATCCATAAAATGCTCATCTTAAGTTTCTTACAGGAAAAGATGTTCTTTAGCCAACTTGGCAGGAGTAAATGGATGTGAGTCATCCATCCTCTCTCTAAAACACAATGTGTTGTGAACTGTGCTGTGTATAGAGCAGATTTGATGGAAGAACGGAAGCTGTACATGGACTGGGCAGCAAAAGAAATTTCCCAAACTGAGTCTCTGTTTGATCTTTGAATTTTCTTATGGCCACAACCTTTCATACCCATTCATGGGTATGACACCAGGCAGAAAACCTAGCCACCCCATTCTTGGTTATGACACCATGTGCAAAACTTGCTTTCTGGACATAATTATTTTTCATGGCATTATAACCAGCAATTCATTCCTGCAGAATAATTACTGAATATAGATTTGAATTTGATTTTCTATGATCTTCGTGATTCTTCCAGAATTACTCAGTATATTGAATTTCATCAATATCTATCATTTTATATTAATTCCAACTGAAGAAGTTATTTATCAGCTAAAGAATGGAATCAATGAACAGATATCCATGGGATTTACTAGTTCAATTCCAAGACAGCTTGACTAATACACTAATAGAATGAGTTATTGATCATTTTATGAGACTAGTAAAGTAAGATTACATTAAACTGAATTATCATTATTAAAATTACATATATATATATATGTGCGTATATACATATACACATATATCACCATACAGAGTCGTCTAACCCATAAGCCACATAAAATTATTCAGGAATTACAATAAATCAATCCCTTTTTACTACCTAAGGGGATGTTCCCAAATAAATTGTTTTTGTTCTTTTCATTTGTGGCTTTAGATATGCAATTTTTTCATTATAAAGAAATTTTCAATACTTTCTCTTACCTATTACTTAACTGATTCAAAGTCTCACACACATATTCTTCATATCAGGAAATTGGAATAGTGTTTCCATATTTTTGGGAAAATAATTTTATTCATCATGCTTAAATTATATCAGGTTAAAAATAAGAAATTGTATGGTGAGCTAAATGCAATCATGGAACATTTTATTCAAATGACACCTATAAACAGTAATATATATGATTTGAACTACTGTTCATAAGAAAATAATTTAAAAACAATACTCTACATATATTTATAAAATTAATGAAATGTCAGATAAAATTAATAATAATTTACACATTATTATATAAACATCATACTATTTAAAGTTTGCATAGTGTTTTTGTAGGTAACAAATGTAATTATTAGAATTATTTCACTTTAATATTGTTCCAGCAGTTGGAAAACACATGTATTACCCCATAGTTATGGTCCTCATTTTCATGTTTAAAACAATACTTGTTATGCTATACTTTTATGCTACTACCAACTCAGCTCATTTAACAAGTTATTTAGAGTGTACATTATGTTGCATTATAAAATAATGACTACATAAATATGTATGCAGGGAGATTGACTTATAAATACATAATTTTAGTTTGTTAATGAGACATGAGTTAACCCAAGGGGCAATGCTCCAGAAGCAGCTCCTGTCAGCCATGGAGAGTCATGAAAGGTTTTTTAATAAGGGAGAATAAGGTATAATATACCATTTGGAGATGTCCCACTACCAGTATTTTCAACAGCGTTATAACAATGAGTCTTTAAAGAATGATGGAGCGTATAGAATTTTTCCCTATTTACCAAAAGATGACACACCTGTGTCAGAGGCAAAAGAATAACTTTATTACTATTGGGAAAATGAGAACACAGATATTAATGCTCATTTGCATTGGCTTTCTGTGCCCCATGCACCCAAGCTCATGTACCATGGAGACTACACAAAAGCTTTCATGGACACCTGCATGCACTGAGTTTTATTTCAGGAGAGAAATACTGAGCTGGAGGTACCATGTTTTCAGTAAGTCCAAGTAAGTCACCTCGTCTCACAGATGCAACTTTAAGAAATGACCTGAGTGGGCTGGGGATTTAGCTCAGTGGTTCCGTCACTTGCCTTGCAAGCGCAAGGACCCGAGTTCGATCCCTGGTACCAAAAAGAAAGAAATGACCTGAGTTACAAATTGTCACAGCCTTGCATTCTTGGCATAACCAGCCCAGCATGTGGCATGCTCAGGCAGGTGGCAGACTGACACTCCCAACAGAAGAGGAAGGCATTTGACACTCAGAGCTTGGATTCTCAATCAGTATAAGAAAACCTAGGATGAGGAAAACGATAGTACACAAAAGAGGAAAAACACCAAGACTATGTATAAACATTACATATATCTACATATATATGTGTGTATTCATGTATGTTTGAAACTTATTTATTTGTAAAATGAAATGTACGAACTATGTGTCATCCGTATCTCACAGATAAGGAAAATACAATCTGAACTTAGACTTGACTGACTCTGGATATTGTTCTACAAATAGAAGGGGTTTTTTGCAGCAAATAATTTGTAATAGCTAAAACTTGGAAACAGCCCAATTGCCCATCACCTGGAGACTGGATAAAGAAAATGTGCTTGTTAAAAAAAATACAATGGAGTACTACTGAGCCATAAAGAATGTAAAACTAGAGACATTTATAGATAAATGGATCCACACTGAGGCCATACTCTTAAGTGAAATAAATAGGGTACACATGTGTTAATACCAAATTGTTTCTCTGTTGTGAGAAACTGAAAGTGTAAATAAGGACCAAAATGTATAATGAATAATGTGAAATAAGAAGAAAAGGGGCAAAGGGGAAGGGGAAGTGGGACGGGTAGGGGAAAGGAAAGAAGGGAAAGGAATAAATATGACAAAAAGAAAAAATGGAAAGAAAGTCTTTATAAGCAGAAAGGGGTGGAGGAACTGAAGGGAGGGCAGGGGAATGGGGAAAAAAATAAGAACCAAGATAAATCATGTAAATGTACTAATTCCCAATGATGAATATCATCATATTGTATACCTAAAATGTACCAGAAACTTAATGAATAAAAAAGTAAGAAAATATCAAATATCAGTAGTAATTGATAATGAATTGACCATAAGAATTGACAGAACATGATAAATTGAGCATTTTATTTCCATTTAATAGTACTGATAAATTTTAATAGAGGTGTTTTGTTTATTTGTCTTAAAAAGGGGTTGATAAGGATTTCTAGGTTAAACTGTTAAAATTTCAGATGTCAAGCAGACAATTAGATGCAAGTGCTATCATTGGATAGAATTTAAAGACCCCCCCCCCATAGAGTAATCAAACTGAACTGTTTCTAATATATATCTTGCTTTCTTATTTGTCTCATGGCTATTTGGCCTGGAATATTTCTCTTCTTTTCATTCATGAAAATCCAACACCTGCAGGGCACTCTAATTTAATTAAGCACCCCTTTCTAGTTTTTTGGTAATACCCTGAATGCTTTAGTGCCACCAGTCAAGCAACTATTCTATTCTTTGATAAGCATCTTCTCACGTTACTCACTGTCAGACCAGTGGTCTCCTCTGTGTACTACACTCCCTATTGGTCACAAAAAGAAATTATTTTAGGATAAAAATATATTAAATCATCTATTCATTTTCTTTTTTTCTTCAGTTATCTATTTTTTTGTTTTCAAAAATGTATACAGTCTATGAATATAGCATGCTATATACATTTTATGATTAACACAAACAAATAGGGATGTGAGCTGAAAATCTTTGGATATGTGATATTAATATATTTGGAGCCCTCTGTCTTGTGGACCCTATTTTTCATAAGATAGGGACTGTCGCATTTTCATTTGGGTACTCTAAGCCCCAAGATGAGGGACTGCTTTTACTTAAGCCAGTGTTTCTTAAATTGTTATCCTTAGGACACTTGGGAAAGATTTCCCTGAAATTTGAGCTAAAAGTATGACCTTTTGGGCCTCTGTTAATCAAAATCTGGATTGCAGCTTGAATTTTTTAACCATCAGTATAACATGATCTTTATGGATTTTGAAGTTTGAAATGCATCACAGATGGTCAGTGTTCAACCCATCTTCATACAGAATTAAAGACTGAATACACAAAGGAATTTATTTAGCATTACACACAGGTAAGTGTGGCCTGGACATGTCACAGCAGGGAAAAAAACAAATGAAGTCTTATAGAAATGGTAGCCTAGAGAAGCATGAGTGAATGGGGATTGCTATATGAAAATGACCCCAAAAAAGGAAATAATACTTTTATAAAGTTTATAAGTAAGACCGTTAAGTTTCTATGTAGGAATTAACACCTAAGTAAATGTGTTTTTCAGGTGCTCATATAGCAGGGAATATATATTCTGTTAGGAACATAAAATACTAAAAACAATAAATATCGGTGGAATTTATATTATAATGGGCCTCGTCAATTCCAAAAGGCTTCACCTAAGAAAAGTGTTAAAGAAAGAATTTGGGTTACATGCAAGCATTTGCTCCTAGAGATAAACCAAGAAAGTTGTCCACTCAAACCCATGCACTTCCAAGAGCCTTCACAGAAGAGGTCTTGAATCAATATTACTTGGAGCTACCAATGAATCCCTGCTTGATTAAAATTTAAAATATGAGAAAGAACAGTTCTAGTGCAATGTTAAAATCAATGCCTTTATTGATGTAAAAACAAGAGAAGTGGAGCTGGCCTTATTTGTTCCTTCATTGGGCTTTTGAAGAACATGATGGGAAGTTCCCTCTGAGTCTATTGTCTCATCTGATATTTCCACCTTCCAATACTGTTCTCCTTGGGGAAATAGGCATTTCACTGTCTGGAATACAGTTTTATTATGAGGCAGAAAAGCAACTTTGAGATAAAGATTCAAACAGCATTCAATACTTCGGGTGCTCTTTTGTTTGTGGTACCAGGGATCGAACTCGGGACCTTGCCCTTGGGTGGCAGGGGACAGAAACACTGTGCTAAATCCCTGGCCCTGGGTGCTCTTGTTGTGTGGGTTCTGTATCAGCCAAGATTCACCCAGGAAAGCAGAAACCATATCAAGAATTTAAAACACAGGGAAAAAAAGATTTCATATTGTTTATACAGATGACATACTGGAACATTTTAATTTAGTTGATTTTTGACATGCATTTACCTCTTCTACTCCTGTCATTTAACATAACCATGCATCAGCATTCAAAGATAATAATGATGATAGTAATGTTACACTTTCCTCAAAAATAAATAAATAAATAAATAAATAAAATAAATAAATAAAAAGGATCCACACAGTCTCATTATGCTTTGATTTCAGGTCAGGATTCTCTGGGAATAAACATTCTTGACTGCTGGTCCTGCCCTTGACTTTGGTCAGACTTCTTTAGAGGTAGCATAACTCCAAATTTTATTCCTGAGGTGTCTGAGCCATAGTTTTTCTTCCATTGTTGGGTTCTTTCAGTCTTCTACTATCATGGCTATTAAACAAAAGAACTATGAACAGATATGAAGGAATTTAGATATAGTCTCCCTTGTCCCTATTTTCTAACAACCACATAATTTCACCAGAGGAGAATATGGTCATCTGTCTCCTCAGTTAGAGGACTAACTTTTTTCCACTTGTTGTTTCAGGGGTAGAAGAAGACAAATACAGCCAGGTGGTGACTTTATTTTCCAATTATATGAGGCATTTTTTGTGTCTTATGTTAGAAGCATTTTCCCCTTGGAACCTATAAACTTTAAATCAGCAATGCCTACTTTTAAAACTGGGATGCAAAATGACAGTGGTTCATTCTGGGTTGGTCCCTTGGTTATGGAAAAACAATAACTCTTCTTCAAATGCTCTCTCTCTCTCTCTCTCTCTCTCTCTCTAACACACACACACACACACACACACACACACACATGAACACACACACACAATGTGGTGTACTACTCGGGCACTCAGTAAATGTTGTTGTAGTTTAGATCTAGAATGTCCATCCAAAGTCTCCTGTGTTCAGAGGTGGAGGTTTTGGAAGGTGACTGAAAGGGTCATGGGGGCATGATAGTCATCATGGGATTGATTCATTGATGAGTTCATAGCAGAATGTGCTAGTAGGAGTTGGAACCTGGTTAGAGGAAGTCACCAAATGCATGACCTGGAAAGATATGTTCTTGTCCCTAGTTCCTCACTTATATTTCTATTTCCTGGATGCCATGGAAAATAATTTCTCCCACCATTTCCTTTTACCATGTCATTTCTACCTTGGAGCCAACCAGCTATTGGGCTGAATCCACTAATGGTACTCCTTTTAGTCATGGGTATGGGATATTTTGTTCTAGCCCAGCAAAGCTGAGCAATTCAGTGAAATTCTGAGTATGCCTGTTCCAACTATGGATTGAGAAGGTGGGGAAACATTCTTTAGTCAGAAATGTGTTCCCACTGGACATGTTATAAGCATTTCCACCAGAAGTTCACTTATCAAATGACCTAATTTAGACTCCAATACAATCAGTGCAATATGGTCAATTTCCTCTGTTTCCTTAGAAATTAGCATCAGTTAGCCCACATTTCCTAATATCTTTGAACTCTAATTACTTTCTTTTTACCAATAACCACCAAAGGTACAGATAGTTACAAATCCCTTGATGAATATCTGTAAAAAGAGCTACATATACTCAATAAATAGAGTTACTTTAGACAGATGGAAGGACTTTTTCTTTTGCTTAGCTTCATCTTCAACTACATAGATTTGGATTTAGAAACTGGGTTATGATTGGGCACTGTTTATGCCTGATCACCAGATCTAGATTACTCCTACTTGTTTATACAGGTTACATTTTAATTGTCTACAGCTCTATTTCATTGCTGAAGGGTTCATAATCAGTTAAGGACTTCTATGCAACCTTGATGTACAATGTGGCAATTATAACTCTATGTCTTGGAATGTGTTAGATCTTGTTTTTATTGGTCCAAGATTCTATGAATTATCATTAAAATCAGAGGTCTCATTTAATAGCCACATTCCCACACAAAAAACAGAAAAAAATATTTATCAAACTACTCATGAAGAAGGGTTTTCTTTTAATTCACTTGCCTTCATGAATGAGTGCATTTCTCAATGTCTTAGAAAAGGGAATATTCCAACAGAGATGCACATCTTTTCATTAGATTTCTTCCTTCATGTTATGCAAATGAAAAATTAAAGATTTCAATGTTCTTGAAAGTAGTTCATTATTGACATAAATCTTCAATTAAAGAGAAAATAAACTTAAAAACACTTCCAAAAATAAAAAAAAAACACTTCCAAAAGTACAGACTACAATCCAAAAACTGGAGTAAGTAATACTCAATACAGATACATTGGCCAAATTTTAGGGTTTTTTTAAATTTACAGCCCTTCACATATATCACCATGCATATTTCTCTGATTTCTGATGACTAAAATTGACCGCCAATGTTTTAGAGTATATAAAATCTTTCTAAAGAGCACCTTATGATTCTCCTTTTGGAACATACTAGGTAGAACTCTGGCTACAGACTTTAATGCAGGGAAGAACCACTGGAGTATAGAAAAAAGAGTAAATTTGCTTTACAAGACAGCAATCCTAAGATGAAATCATTACTGAGTCTTTAATGAAGAGGCCGATTTTTTCCCATAGAATGTTGAGAGAGGCCTGCCTCCGCTAGGAAGCCCAAGGATATCAATGGACTTAAATGTTTTTCTCTAAATCTAGTAAAATAATCTCATCTGAAATATCAAGTTCTTATCCTCAAGCTTGATATCAATTGTATAACAAGGTTGTGGATTCTATTTATTTCATAATTCTGCAACTTACTAAGTTAAACTTGGGCACTCATTCTCATCTTGTTCAATGACAACAAAGGTAATAGGAGCTTTTAAATGGTTTCCTGGAAACGTTCTTAATCTCCTCTATAAATGAACCGGGTTTTCAAAATTTTGACAGAAGCATATTTTTCTTATAGATTTTCAGCTCATTTGAAAGCAGCCATCCAATTCCACAGTATTGAAATCATCACTATTATATGTGCATATGATTATTATAACATCCACTTGACATACCAAAACTGTATTTTCATCTTAAACAACCTCAGGTAATAATTTAAGTGATCTCTTTTTACACTGGGTTTCCTGGAAAAGACCTTTGAGCAGTTTAGCACACAGGGCATTTGCTAAGTAGTGACTTTAAGGAGTATAGCAGTTTAAAGGAGTCAGAAGAAATAGAAGGGAAATTTTGAACAGTGAAAGAATCTCAGTGTGGCTTTAGTCAACTGCACAAGGACCCTTATGGGCTAAAGCAGCCCATGAGAATTGTTACAAGTTGAAGCATGAAGGGTAGGCTTTATATGTACATTTGGAACAATGACTAACTCAACTGCTCATGGAAATGCTCTACGTTTTGCATAGCAGCTTCACATAGCTGAAGCAATCCACAAACAGGCTGAGAACTACAAAATTTTTTTCAACAGTATCTATAGCAATAGTGTACATCCTAACATTGAGATTTTGGGCCCACATACCACAGTTACAATCATTTTGGATTTTGTGCAGTAAAGTTTATAATCATTGTGTCCACTTAAGTAACAAATTCAATTTCAGAATCTCATCTTGAAGATCTACTTCTAGGGACTGCTTAAGGTAGTAAGACTGGTGTAATTTAAGGACAATCAGGAAAAATGAAACGCATTTTATATATTTATGCCTTTGTTCTTGGAATGAATGAAAAGCTAGTAATCCAAGAACAAGAGTGGGAGAATAATCATGCAAGTGAAATCATTAAAGCCTCTAGTTTGACCCCCAAAAAAGGGATTAGGAGAAGATCAGTTGGCATAACCTAGAAAACAAAATCTTCCAACAGAGTATGAAGCCATAGCAAGCACTATGTCCTCCTGATTCCTCTGTACATGCATTAACCTCTAACAATGAATGAAATCAGTATGTATTACAAACATGCTAATAAATTTTTTTAAAAAACATAACAAGACCACAAATGGCAAGTTGGAGACACAAAGGAATTATTGCTTCTGTGGATGGTAACTTCAAGGTATACAGAAAGAAGAATACTCCAACTTCTCCTCCCATCCTGACCTTTAATATTTGTCACTGCATCTGATTCTCAAATTCCTTCTAGGATCCATATACCATAGTACTGTGGAAAAGGCTCACTAAAGGATATCAACTCACTTTTCCAAATACACAAGAAAAAGGAATGGCTCTAAGGGAAGATATGTCAACTACCAGCAAAAAAAAAACTTCGAAGATTATCTACACATTAAAGTTGACAATCATAAAAGTTTGATTATATGATTCAGATGTTTTATAATTCTATAAAAATATATGCACTTTATACATGCATTAAATATATATGCATGCATTTCAAGCTATACTTTAAGAATTGGTTTCTCTATAATACCAAAACTATCACTTTAAAACATAGGCAGCATTAATTCTAATGTTATAGGGATTATGTGTCCTACTTCATATTTAAATAAAGAACTGGATAGAGTTCAGAAAAGAGATGCACAAAGCAACTAATGTAGAAATGAGTTCTGTTAGATGAGTCAACATTACCTAACTCACACATAATGTAAGAATTAAAAACAGTGGAACTATTACATGTGATTCATTGCTTCCCTGTAGTTTCTTTAGTTTCAGAGAGCACTAGAAGATAAAGAAAAGGCTTAGCTTTAAAATTATGAAGACCCCCAAGCTCCTAGGGCAGAGAAAGTGAGCCAGTCCCAGCACCCAGAAGGAAGCTCCCCTGCCGCCATCCCAAGATCCTAGGGCAGAGAAAGTGAGCTGGTCCCAGAACCCGGAAGGAAGCTCCCCCACCTCCATCTCAAGCTCCTAGGGCAGAGAAGCAGAGCTGGTCCCAGAACCTGGAAGGAAGCTCCCCTGCCACCATCCCAAGCTTCTGGGGCAGAGAAGGTGAGCAGCTGGGATGCCAGAAGCACCCCCTCACCCGTGGAAATGAGAAGACACATAAACAGGCCTCAAAGACAGACTTCTGGATCACCTACAGCAACCCCAAAGGGAAACAAGGTGGAATACTCTGATACTCAACCACCTGGACTCTGAACTGGCAACAAAAGAGGATCTGGGAAAAATGAAATCAGAAATAATTACTCAGATACCAGCAAAGATTGTGCTCATGGTGCAAGACAAGATTAATAAATCTAGAGAGGACAGAGATACAAAAATAGAGGATCTGAGGAACATGATGGAATCCCAACATAGGAAACAAATGGAATCCATAAAACAGATGCAAACAGATTTCCAGGAGATTAAAAACTCCATCGAAAGTCTATGCAGCAGAATGAACCAATGTGAGGATAGAATTTCAGATATAGAAGAAAAGATTGCAATTAGTGACCAGGAAAAGAAAAATTGCTTTAAAATTGTAAAAGAACACAAGAAATAAATCCAGCAGCTGCTAGACAATGCAAAGAAGAATAACATAAGATTGATTGGAGTCAATGAAGAAAAAAGAGACAGTGCAGATGACATAAAAAAAACTGTTCACAGAAGTGATGGCAGAAAATTTCCCAAGGAGGGTAAAAGAACTTGACATACAGATAAGTGAGGCATATAGGACTCCAGCTAGCCTTGATCAAAAAAAATCTACACATAGGCATATAATAGTTAGGATTCCAGAAATCCAACAGAAGAGCAAAATTCTACAAGCAGTGAGAGAAAAGAAACAAATCACATACAAAGGAAAGCCCATCATAATCACAGCAGACTTCTCAATGCAAGCCCTCAAGGCAAGAAGAGCTTGGAGTGATGTATTTCAAGCCCTAAAGGAAAACAGTCTTCAACCCAGATTGATGTGCCCTGCAAAAACTATCTTTCAAAATTGATGGAGAAATAAGATACTTTCATGGTAAAGAGCACCTCAGGAACTTCATGAATATCAAACTGGCAATCCAAAAAATTTTAGACAATACCCTAGGAAAAGACAATGAGGATCACAACCCCAGGAAACCCAGCAGAGTGAATCCATTGGGTGTGACAAATTAAACACAAAGGGAGAGAATCCAACAAAAAGTCATGACAAGGCTTTTAAAACTTTTAACTTCATTTCCCTAATGAGTGTGTAATTCAATCTTGTTATTGTACTGATTAGTATTTTTCTGATTCTGGAGTTGCACACCTTTCCTTGTGCTATACTGGCTATTTATCATCTTCTTATGTCTACTTTTTAATTGAGTTGTCTATTAATGAGCTGTAAGAGTTCTTTATATATTCTGATCATAGGTTATATGCATTGTAAATATGCTCTATTTAAGGACTACTTTTCCTTTTAATGATGTCATTTAAAGTTCTAAATTTTGGTGGAATCTCATTTATCAATTTTTTTCTTTTTCTTTTTTTTTTTTTTTTTTTGGTACCAGGGATCAAACTTGGGTCCTCGTGCTTGCGAGGCAGGTCAACATTTTTCTTTTCACAAACCAAGTAACAGTGATCCACTTCAACAACCCAAAAGTTCAGGCATCTCTGGTAGCAAACACTTTCACCATTGCAGGCCATGCTGAGACGAAACAGCTGACAGAAATGCTACCCAGCATCTTGAACCAGCTTGGTGCAGACAATCTGACTAGTTTAAGGAGACTGGCTGAAGCTCTGCCCAAACAATCTGTGAATGGAAAAGTACCACTTGCCACTGGAGAGGATGATGATGATGAAGTTCCAGGTCTTGTGGAGAATTTTGATGAGGCTTCTAAGAATGAGGCAAACTGATTTGAGTCAGCTTCTGAAGAAGATATAACTTGGAAGAAGTTACTGGGAACTGCTATTTTACACTATGACTGCTTTTTAAAACTGCTTTTTGTTTATGGATCTGATAAAATCTAGATCTCTAATGTTTTTAAGCCCAAGCCTCTGGGACACTGCAGCTCTTTTCAGTTTTTGCTTACATACAATTCATTCTTTGCAGGCAATTCATGAAGAAGCCTGGGAATAAAGTTTGAAACAAAGATTAATAAAAGAAAAAAAGAAGAAGAAGTTGGCACTCTGTGTGGTATTTTGCAATACACATGGATGAAATTGCCTAATAACATATTTCTCAGATTGTACTTCCATCATGTCACATGACTGTATTGAAATTTAAATTGTTTTAAAAATTGCCCTATGTGGCATCTACTAATTAATTAGAATTTTTTCACCAGATCACTATTTGTTCAATATTAGTTTTGAAAATCTTTCTAAAACAAATCACATCTTCTGATGTCTTTTTAATGCTTGAGTTTTTTTTTAAATTATATGGAAAGGGCCAGGGATTTGGCTCAGTGGTTCTGCCGCCTGCCTCGAAAGCCAAGGACCCGAGTTAGATCCCCAGTACCAAAAAAATAAATAAATAAATTATATGGAAAAATGTTCAAGTACTTATCAGTTTTGCTTTGGTTGAGATCTATTATATTTGAATATTATTATAGTTTTTTGCCCTTGCATTTCTTTTCTTTGAATAATTTTAATTTTTGTGTATGTGTGTGTTTAGTGAATGATAATAAAGTTACACATTAAAGAAAAAAAATTATGAAGACTACCAGAAGGAACATGTCTTTGTACGAGTAACAAGGTGATCTATGTGCACCCCTGGCTTTAGTCAGGTAAAAGATTACTCAGTATTTACACATGTGTGTCCTATTTATTTCACTTAAGAGTATGGCCTCAATGTGTATCCATTTAGCTATAAATGTCTCTAGTTTCTCATTCTTCGTGGCTAAGTAGTACTCCATTTTATTAAAAAAAAAAAAAAAAAAAAAACAGATTTCCTTTATCCAGTCTCCAGTTGATGGGCAATTGGGCTGTTTCCAAGTTTTAGCTATTACAAACTGCTGATACGAATCTGGGTGCACATATATTGCTGTGGTATGATTCTCTTACTTCTTTTGGAAAGATTACCAGCAGGGGACTAGCTGGGTCAAATGGGACCCTAATCCTAGATTTTTGGGTGCTTCCATACTGATTTCCACAATGTTTGCACTAGTCTACACTACCGGCAACAGTGGACAATGATTCCTTTTTCACCACAGCTCCGCCAGCATTTATTGTTGGTTAATTTCATAATAGCAGCCATTCTTTCTGGTGTGAGGTGGAAAATCAGCATTGTTTTCATCTGCATCTCTCGAATGACCAGTGATGCTGAACATTTTTCCATATATTTATTTGTTATTTCTACATCTTTGTCTGTTCAAATTTCTGTTCATTTCAGATTCTCATTTTTGTATTGGGTCATTAAATTTAAAAGGTATGGTTTTTTTTCAGTTCTTTATATATTCCAGACAGTATATCAAATAGTATCGCATGTGTGAGAAACTGAAAGTGTAAATAAGGATCAAAATGTATAATAGATAATGTGAAATAGGAAGAAAAGGTCCAAAGGGGAAGGAGAAGTGGGAGTAGTAGGGGAAAGGAAAGAAAGGAAAGGAATAAAAATGAGAAAAGGAAAAAAAAATACTCCCACTTTAACAATTGAAGCCCTTAGTCTCAAACCAAATGATTAACTCAGCATCTTGTAGCTTATTACCAGAGAGATGAATAGAGTTCTACATCTTTAAAATTGCTTTATTATCTTTCTAAATATATACGATTGATTACAAATGATTTTCCCAAGGCCAACAAATATACAAAGAAACAGAATCAAGGGAAATGTGCAAAAATATATTAAGATTTAAAAATTAAATTAAAGTCGTCTGTGTAGCAATAAACATGGTCAAAATTTGGGTATAATTTGTACAAGTTATTTTGACTCTAAGTTCTTTCATGTGTTTTGTTTAGGCTTATGCAGATTTATGATAGCTCTGACTGACTCCAATAATTTCATTATTTTCTAAACAACATTTAACAGTTAGGTACCTATATTAGGACAATTGATGCTCACTACTGTAACAGATAACCGCCCCCCAATGTCCATGACTAGAAATAGTACAGATCCACCTATCCTTCTGTTCAGTGAAGTCTGATGGTGCTCATGTGCTTACCTTGATGGTGGCTGCACCAGGAACACCTGTCCTCCAAGGCTGTCATAGCTGATATTAAAAGCAAGAGAGGAAAATATTGTGTCTAATCGGACTCAAACCAAACTGCTATGTATTACTCTCATTGACAGGAATTTGTCCAGGACAACTTATATGTCCCTGAGTTCATTAAAGGAAAAGTTGACAAATGTAAGGAGGGTCAATAAATATTTAGTGAACACTAACAGTTTCTGCTGTATATGGCATCTCATTTTTGGCAATATTGCACTGATCCTTCTCTGCACTCTAAAAAAATAAATATAGCACATATGTACATATTATATATGTGACATCATCATATAACTAAATGAATAATATATATTCATATCTATAATAGGATATAGGATTATGCTCTTGCTGTGCCTTTTGTCTTTCACCTCACTCCACTACATAGAACTCATTGTTTTTATGAACATATTAAGTAAATTACTACTGCAGAACTTTGCATTTGATGCATTCTCTACCAGTAATCCTCTTCCTTAGAAATGCCCAAGTTTGTATCCTCATCAGCTCAAGTCTGTGCTCAATGCAACTTTTTAAGATATCTTTCATGACTTTCTCTATTTCAAGAAGTAACTCTCCCCAAACACTCACTCTCTACATTTTCCCTCTTCATACTTTATTCATAACATATTGCTTCATGATACATTTTACTAATTTAGATTGTTAATATAACAAAATATAAGCTTCATTAAAGTCTGACTTTTTGTTTGTTTTCTTAATGTGACATCAATGCCTGCTATATAAGAAGAGATATGAATATTGGTTAAATGAATAACTAGAAGAAGTGATATTCAGTGTTTTAATTTTATTTTGTATTATTTCCCTAAATTGTATTCTCTAGTCATCTCATTTCCCTTCATCTCAAAATTAAAGGATGATTTGATATAAGTACAAGTAAAATTCCACTTATCTATCTTATGAGGGATAATATAATGATGTGAAACAATTCCTCACTGCTCTCCTTGTCTATTCTATCACTAGAATTCAGTGTATGCAAAACTACAAGTTCACCCATATAGTACATTTCTTATCTTCTTTTTAAATGTATTGGGCTATAACAGTAATAAGAAGAGAGGATTTAGCTCAGTGGTGTTGTGCCTGCCTGGCAAGCACAAGGTTCTGAGTTCAGTTCCTGGTACCAAAAAAATGGAAGAAGAAGAAGGAGAAGGAGAAGGAGAAGGAGAAGGAAAAGGAGGAGGAGGAAGAGGAGGAGGAGGAGGAGGGAGGAAGAGGAGGAGGAGAAGGGGAAAAGGAGGAGGAAGAGGAAGAGGGAGTGGGAGAAGAAGAAGAGGAAGAAGAAGGAGGAGGAGGAGAAGGAAAAAGAAGAAGAAGGGGAGGAGGAGGAAGGAGGAGAAGGAGGAGGAGGAAGGAGAAGAAGAGGAAGAAGAGAGGAGCTACATGGGCACATGGGCTCCTGCCAGAAGGCCTGGCATTTCAACTCTAAGTACAGGCAGATCCCAGGGAGCAGCTGTGTGGCCAGGACCAGCATGGCTATGGGTGGATGCCAGCCAGGGTTCCACTCAGACCCCAGAGGCTCTGGTACACCCACCCAAGCCAAAAGCCCACCCAGAAAGGTGCTGCATGGGCACAAGGGTTTCTGCCAGAGGCTTGCCATACCATCAGCCACAGCCAGGGACCCTCCTGGAGAAGAGCAGTACAGGCACACAAGCAATACCCAGAGGCTCACCCCAATATCATTGATAAGTGTGAGGAGACCCTAGCCAAAGCCTGTGCAGACAACAGAACCTGGGGTGCACAGCCCCCAACAAAAGGCCCTCCCAGACAATAGCTACATAGAGGGGCACACCTAGATTATATCCCAAGTGTGTTCAGGCCCCAACCAGAATCTCACCCAGACAGCAGGTCAGCTCAGGGATCCAGAAGGCCAACACTCTGAACCCAGGAATTGGTGTACTGGTGAGCAGCAGAGTAAAGACTGCTTGGTGGGTTGCTGAGAATTCAAGATGACTGGGTGACCAAAACATTGCCTGAACAGACACAGCAAGCTGCATCTCTTTAAATGAGAAGACACATAAATAAGTCCCCAAACTAGACTTCCAGATGACCTAAGGGAACCCCAAAGAGCAACAAAATGGAGCAATCTGATAACAACCTGGACTCCCCGAAATGGCAACAAAAGGGGTCCTGGAAAAAAAAAATCAGAAATAATTTCTCAGACAACAGCAGAGATTGTGCCCATAGTGCAAGACATGATTAATAAATCTAGAGCAGACACAGATAAAATAAATAGAGGAGCTGAGAAACATGATGGAATCACAACATAGGAAGCAAATGAAATCCATAAAACAGATGCAAACAGATTTCCAGGACATTAAAAACTCCACTGAAAGTTTATACAGCAGAATGAGCCAATGCAAGGAGAGAATTTCAGATATAGAAGACAGGATTGCAATTAGTGACCAGGAAAAGGAAAATTTCTTAAAAATAATAAGGAACCACAAGAAATCAATCCAGCAGCTGCTGCATGATGCAAAGAAGAATAATATAAGACTGATTGGAGTCAATGAAGAAATAGGAGAGCAGATGACATAAAAAACCTATTCACAGAAGTAATGGCAGAAAACTTCCCAAATAGGGGAAAACAACTTTATATACAGATAAGTGAGACATATAGGACTCCAACTACCCGTTATAAAAAAAAATAATCTACACATAGGCATATAATAGTTAAGATTCCAGAAACCCAACAGAAGAACAAAATTCTACAAGCAGTTAGAAAAAAGAAACAAATCACATACAAAGGAAATCCCATCAGAATCACAGAAGACTTCTCAACACAAAACCACAAGGCAAGAAGAGCATGGAGCAACGTACTTCAAGCCCTAAAGGGAAACAACCTCCAACCCAGATTGATGTACCCTGCAAAACTATCCTTCAAAATTGATGGAGAAGTAAGATATTTTCATGACAAAGAGCACCTTAGGACCTTCATGAATACCAAACAAGCACTCCAAAAAAATTTAAACAAAATCCTAGGAAAAGACAATGAGGATCACAAACCCAGGAATCCCTGCAGAATGAATCCATCAGACATGACAAGAAATTAAATGCAAAGGGTGAGAATCCAACAAAAAGAAAGAGTCATGAAAAGGATAAGTCAATAGATATCAATTATAACCATCACTGTTAATGGTCTCAATTCAACAATCAAAAGAAATAGACTGGCAGAATGGATCAACAAGCAAGATCCAACAATATGTTGCATACAAGAAACACACTTAATTCAGAAAAAAACTCATAGACTGAAAGTTAAAGGGTGGAAAACAATACTCCATGCGATAGGAACCCCCAAGAAAGGAGTGCCTAACCTCTTTGTAGATCAAGTGGATTTCAAACCAACACTGATTAAGAGAGACAAAGAAGGACACTACATCCTTGTGAAGGGAACAATCCAAGAGGAAGAGATGACAATCATAAAGATATATGCACCAAACACTAGTGCACCCAACTATATAAAATGAATACTAACAGACATAAAAACTCAAATAAGCACTAATACAATAGTAGTGTGAGACCTTAATACCCCTCTCTCACAAATAGCTAGATCAACCAGACAAAAAATAAACAACAAAATACTATAATTCAATCAAACTTTTGAACAATGAAGTTAACAGATATTTACCAAGTGTTCCACCCCACAAAATCAGAATACACATTCTTTTCAGTTGCACATGGGTTGTTTTCTTAAAAAGACCACATACTCACTTATAGAACATGTTTAAGTAAGTGCAAAGGAATTGAAATTATCCCCTGTATATTGTCAGACCATAGTGCAATGAAATTGCAGATCAATAGCAAAAGAAACCACAAGAATTTCATAAACACATGCAAACTGCAAAACACACTTCTGAATAATCAGTGGGTGAGAGGGGAAATTAAAGAAGAAAGCACACAGTTCCTGTAAATAAATAATAATGCCAATACAAGATTTAGGAATTTGGGGACACAATGAAATCAATCTTAAAAGGGAAATTCATAGCAGTGTATACTCACACTAGGAAAACAGAGGAAGCTCAATTACACAACCTGATGCTGAACCTCGAGCTTCTAGAAAAAGAAGAGCAAGACAAACTGAAAGCCCATAGAAGAGAGGAAATTATAAACATCAGGGCAGAAATCAATGCAATGGAGACTAAGAGAATAATACAAAAAAATCAATGAACTCAAGAGTTAGTTCTTCGAAAGAATAAACAAAATTGACAAACCCTTAGCCAACCTTATAAAAAAAAGGAAAGAAAAGGCTCAAATCCATGCAATTAGGAATGAAAAGGGTGAAATTACAATGGACCCAGCAGAAATCCAGAGGATCATCAATATTTACTTTGAGAACCTATATGCCAATAAGATGGAAAATACAGAAGAAATGGACAGATTCCTAGATACATGTGAATTACCAAAGTTGAATGAAGATGACTTTAAAATTCTAAACAACAAAATATCCATCAATGAAATTGAAAACGTAACTAAAAACTTACCAACTATGAATAGCCCGGGTCCTGATAGCTGCACTGCTGAATTCTACAAAACATTTAGAGGGGAACAACTGCCACTACTGTTTAAACTCTTCAATGAAATTGAAAGGGAAGCAATACTCCTAAATTCATTCCTGGAGTCAAGGATCACCTTGACGGCCAAAGCAGAGAAAGACTCCCCCAAAAAAGAGAACAATAGGTCAATCTCACTAATGAATATAGATGCAAAAATCCTTAATAAGATACTGGTACGGCTGGGGATTTAGCTCAGTGGTTCCACAGCCTGCATTGAAAGCACAAAGACCTGAGTTCGATCCCCAGTCCAAAAAAAAGAAAAAAAAAAGATACTGGCAAATAGAATGCAGAAGGTCATCAAGAAGATCATACACCCTGATCAAGTGGAATTTAATGCAGAGAAGCAGGGATGATTCAGTATACACAAACCAATAAATGTAATACATTGTATTAATGGAACCAATAACAAAAACCATATGATAATTTCAATAGATGCAGAAAAAGCATTTGACAACATCAAACATCCATTTATGATAAAAACCCTATAGAAAATTGGAATAGATGGACTCTACTTCAATGTGATATAAGCCATCTATGAAAAACCAACAGCCAATATCATACTAAATGGTCAAAATTGAAATCCTTGACACTAAAATCAGGAACAAGAAAAGGATTTCCACTATCACCACTCCTGTTTATATAGTCTTGGAAACATTAGCCAGAGGAGAAAAGAGAAAGAAATAAAAGGAATAAAGATAGGAAACGATGAAGTCAAATTGTCACTATTTGCAGATGACATGATACTCTATATAGAAACCCTAAGAACTCCATTAAAATTCTTCTAGACTTAATAAGTAAATTCAGTAAAGTAGCTGGATACAAGGTCAACACACAAAAATCACTAGTGTTTTTGTAAACAGAAAACAGACTCACTGAAAGAGAGTCTGGCAATCAGTTCCTTTCACAATAGGATCCAACAAATTGAAATACCTAGGAATCAACCTAACAGAAGAAATCAAAGACCTCCTCTCTGAAAACTATACCACTCTGAAAAGAGAGATTTAAGAGGATATCAGAAAATGGAAAGACACCCCTTTCTGCTGGGTAGGAAGAATCAACATAATGAAAATGGCCATACTTCCAAAACTGTCATATAGATTCAATGTAATTCCAATTGAAATCCCAGCAGCATACATCACAGACCTGGAGAAAACAATCCAAAAATTCATTGGGAACAAGAAGAGACCTAGAATACCAAAAGAAATAGTAGGCAATAAAGTCAAGGTAGGCAGTATCACAATCCCCAAATTGAAACTATACTGCAAAGCTACTTGATAAAAACAGCATGGTGCAGGCAAAGAAACACACCTGAGGACCAGTGGAACAGATTAGAAGATTCAGAAATGACTCCAGACACACTCAGCCACCTCATCTTCAACAAAGGAGCCAAACACCCTCACTGGAGGAAAGATAGCCTCTTTAATAAATGGTGCTGGAAAAATTGAGTTTCAACTTGTCAAAGATTAAAACTAGACCTATATCTCTCACCATGCACTAAACTAAAATCAAAATGGATTAAAGATCTAAAAATTAAAACAGAAACACTAAACAAGCTGGAAGAGAGGCTAGGAAGAACTCTTGAAGACATTGGTGTAGGAAAAGATTTTATGAACAAAACTTCAGTTGCCCGTGAACTAGCACACATAATCCACAAGTGGAATCTCTTCTTACTAAAAAGCTTCTGCAAAGCTCTCTTGCTGTGAAACAGCAACAGTGTGAAGAGACAACCCACAATGTGGGAAAAAATTTTCACCAGCTTTCCCTCAGGCAAAGGTCTACTATCTAGAATATAGAAAGAACTTAAAAAAATCAGACCTCCCAAATTTAAAGACCCAATCCAAAAATGGGCATCTGAAATGAACAGACATTTCTCAGACAAAGAAGTAGAAATAGCAAATAAGCACGTGAAAAAAAAAAGTTCAACATCACTGGTCATTCGAGAGATGCAAATGAAAACAACACTGAGATTCTTCCTCACCCCAGAAAGACTGGCTGCTATGATGAAATCAACCAATAACAAATGCTGGCAGGAATGTGGGGAAAGAAGGACCCTACTCCACTGCAGGTGGGAGTGTACACTGGTGCAACCACTGTGGAAATTAGTGTAGAGATACCTCTAAGAACTAAGTCTGGAAATCCCATTTGACCCAGCTCTTCCCTTGCTGGGGATCTTCCCCAAAGAATTAAAAGAATCATACCACAGTGATATATGTGCACCCATGTTCATAATAGCACAATTTGTGATAGCTAAAACTTGGAAACAACCCAATTGCCCATCAACTGGAGACTGAATAAAGAAAATGTGTGGTTTTTTTAATAAAATGGAGTACTACTCAGCCATAAAGAATGAGAAACTAGAGACATTTATAGCTAAATGGATGCACATTGAGGCAATACTCCTAAGTGAAATAAATTGGACACACAGGTATAAATACCAAATAGTTTCTCTAGTGTCAGAAACTGAAAGTGTAAATAAGAACTAAAAGGTATAATAGATAATGTGAAATACAAAGAAAACGTGCAAAGGGGAAGAAGAAATGGGAGGGGAGCAGGGGAAAGGAAAGAAGGGAATGGAATTAATATAAGAAAGAGAAAAATTGGAAACAAAGTCTTTGTAAATAGAGAGAGGTGGAGGGGTTAAAGGGAAGGCAGGGGAATGGGGAAAAATAAGAAACAAGATGGATTATGTAAAGGTGCAAATTTCCAATGATGAGTGTCATTATATTGTATACCTTAATTGTACCAATATAATTAATAAAAAAAGAAGAAGAGGAAAGAATAATAAGAAGAACAAGAAGAGGGTTCGGAGGAAATTCAGAAGTAAATGAATAGTTTCCTTTCAGATGTATTTTTGTCATTTTTTAAAAAAAATTATTAGATGAGCTGTTGATAGAATTCCTACAAAAGTCAAGTGATAATTTATATCCAACTCTGTCATTGGTCCTTGTAGTACTTTGATATCTGTCTTAACTGTATATTGTGTGTGTGTGTGTGTGTGTGTGTGTCTGCCTGCACTCAGGTTTGCAGTCTTGTCGGTATGCACTCTTCTGTGAGCTTGTTTTTACAGATACAGTCATAAGCACACTCAGGAAGAATGTAAAACATGCTATTTTATTTTTACTGCCAAAAGAGTATTAATAAATTTATAGTAGTATACTCATAAATGTACATAAAAAATATCTAACCTGGTTTTAAATAAAGCTGAGTAGACTGTGATATAACTTCTGGTGGAGTCACTTTAATGACATAAAAGATACTCTTTTCAATAAACATCAACAAAAAATTGTTCTCAATATGCTATTGTGAAGATTGTTTTAAAGAAAAGTTGCCCTAATTAAATTGGGTTAGTCTCAATTACATTGTATTAAAAATATAATAAACAATAGGGTTCTGTATGAGGTGGAATGTTAAAAATGACTTGGTTGTTTAAACGACATTACAAATTAAAACTAATTGACACTTAGAAAATAACATTGCATAATCATTAAATATAGTCAAAATTTGATTGGTATTTAATGCCAGAAGAGTGTTTGGTGGGCAATCTGAGAAAACCTTGTAAACTAAATTTAAAATACATAGTGTGAAAAAAAATTCAAAATAATAAGGACACAGTTGATCAGTTTGGATAGCTGCTTAAAATCCTCATCCTCTCTTCTTTTCCCCAGCTTATCATGAAAGAGCTGACTGCCAAAGTCTAATGCAGAGTAATTTTCATCTGCTCACTTTATTTCTATTGCCAATTATCCTTAATTATTAAAAACTTTTTTCAGTTTGTAATGGATGCTGAAATGTTAGTTTGCTCATTAAATTAAAACTCTAGATACAGCACTAGATTCTGATAACCATTGGTTTGTTTGTTACAGTTCTGAAATTTCAAGAACTCTACTTTATTAGCTTCAAATTCGTGCTTCACAAAACATTTACTCAGAATTAACATATAATTTTTAAAGCCAAGGAGCCCTCAAATAATGGATTAAATGATATAACATGTAAGGATAATTTCATCTGGCTTGCATGAAGGACAACCAGACCAAAGCTTTAGAAGAAAAAAAAAAATCATTCACATGATACCAGGAAATTCTATGTCAGTACTTCCTCACTATGAAAGTGCCCTGCGCATACTCTACTAACCCAGCATCAATGGATAGTAACCACCACAGCTGATAAAGGCATACACAAACCTTGCATCCTTGAAGTTGAAGATTTTATTATGAATGGAGATAATACGTTTGCCTTATTTATATGCAAATCTTAACTAAATGTTTTCCAGAATTTTGTTTTTATATTGCTTCAGGATAACTTTAGATATCAGAAGCATTCTGTGTGAGATTTAGAAGGCCGTGGGCGTGTGTTGCTCCATGGCTGTTGGCATTAGTTTCTCCATCTGGTCACCCTCAGCGTCAGAGTTGGAGGTCAGAGAACACGGTTTTAGTATGTCTCTGCTGCTGCCAGTTGTCCTTGGGAGCTCCACTTTAGCAGTGTCATTTTGCACAGTCAGCTTTTCTTTCAATCTGTCAAGCCAGCTCCCCTAAAGCGACTTTAGGCTCAATATTAGATGCAGAAGTGCCAGCTTGCAGAAAGCACTATATAATTGTTTTTCAATTTTTATTTTTATATGAGTTCATCTGTGCAGTGCATAATGATTACATTCTTTGTGAAATAATGGAATATGTACATAATATTTTAATTCTTTTTTCAATCCCTTCCTCTCCTTCCCTCATCCTACTGGCTCTTGATCTCCTTTCCTTTGGAAGAAAAATTATCTCCCTATTTCATATCATCTATCTTTTATTTTGTTCTTCATTTATATTTTGAGTTTCTCATATAAGAGAAACCATTTGACATTTAACCTTGTGTGTCTGGTTTATTCCACTTAACATATGGTCAGGGTGCTTCCATTTTCTTACAAATAATTCAAGTTTATTATAGGGTAATGCTCTGTTGTGTATAAGTACCACAATTACAATGCAAACTAATGCAATTATTATGGAAATCAGTATGGAGATTTCTCAAAAAACTAAAAATAGAAATTCTATTCAACCCAGATATTCCCCATCTAGGTATCTTCCTGAAAGAGCTATACATTTTTTTAAAATTGTGAAAATCTGAGACCTATAGAAAGTTCTTTAAGTTGAAAACCCAACTGTAGCCTGGTTTTAGTCTTCAAACATTCCACAACTTCACCTGCTACCATTATTTTCTGTGGAAGCTGTAATAATATGTACCAAAATGAAAGAGTAAATGAGAAAAAAACTATAGAATCTCTATCTTAGTCCATTCAAGCTTCTATAAGGGGCTGGGGATTTAGCTCAGTGGTGCTGCCGCCTGCCTCACAGGCACAAGGTGCTGAGTTCGATTCCTAGTACCAGAAAAAAAAAATTTTCAGTTCTTCTATAACATCAATTGTGTGGCCTATAAGCAACAAAATTTTGTTTCTCAAAGGCTTTGGTTCCATTTTTTCCTTTACTCATATTTTTTCTTCTCCCTTCTTTCTTTTCCCCTACCTCTCTCACATCCCCTACTCCTTTAGACATTTTCTTCCTATTTCACATCATCAGTAATATACATTTTGATCCTTATTTACACTTTTAGTTTTTCACACCGGAGAAACTATTCAGCCGTATACCTAAAGTGTACCAATAAACTTAATGGAAACTTTTTTAAAATTTAAAAATTAAATTTAATTAATTAAATTTAAAAATTTAAATTAAAAATTTAAATTTTAAATGAAACATTAAAAGTAAAGTAAAAATTAAATTTAATTAATTAAATTTAAAATTTTTTTAATTTTTAAAAAGTAAAATTTTTTTATTTCTCAAAGTCTGGAGATCAGGCAGTTTAAGATCAATAAACCAGCAAATATAATCTCTGGTAAGATCTCACTTCCTGGTTCAGAATATTGGGCCTTCTCACTGTGTCCTCACAGGCAGTGCCGATTTTATAAAGGCACTAATTCCATTCCTGAAGGCTCTGCCATGAGGATATGTTTGCCATCACATTGGTCATTAGGTTCAATGTATAAATGCAGGATTCTGGGTGCAAACTGGGATCCAAACATAGGAAATTTCACAATGTGGAAGTGACACCACACTTGTCCAGAAAATCCAGACAGCAAATAGTACAGACTTAATGGTCTCAACCATGTTACACTTACTGGGTTTTCCACATTAGACTGGTGGAAAAGAAACACATTCCAAAGAAACTGTGCTTCAAGTTTTGAATTTGTATCTTATTGTGGGTTAACAGTATGCAGCAAGATACTCTCTTGATGCTGGGCACTGGACGTGAGCTACAGCTCCTGGTCACCCATAGAATCCCAGGGTAAACAGACTATAAGTGATGCCAGCATGTTTGGGTGAAGGAATCAAATAAATTACATGAGCTATTCAACATTTTATTATAACATAGGCATATGATAGATGGTGTTGCACAACTGTAGACTAATGTTAAGTGTTCTGAGTATGTTTAAGTTAGGTGAGGGTAGGCTGTGATGTTCAGTAGGTTAGACATATTAAATGAATTTTCAGTTCATAGTACTTATAATTTATGATGGAGGCATTAGGATGAAACCCCGTCATAAGTTGAGAAACTATATAAGGGCAAAAGACTGCAAAAGAATTCTTTTCAACACAAAGGAATTAGTTTTATTATCTTATGTTGTATGTCTTAAGGGAAATTTCCCTGTATTAGAAGAAAAGTTTGGGATGAGTTAGTGATAAATACATTTATAAAGTTAAGCAAAATATAAAATTAAAAAATGAAGAATATTTTAATGTCCTTCCTGCAAGCTAAATGCACTCATCCTACCTTTGATAATAATCTAAGTTTTAACCCATTCTGTATCGACTCTAAATCTAAAATCTCATATAAATATAATGTACTAAAATGATCATAAATCTCATATAATAAATCATTTAAATGAGACATAGTAAGACACCAGGTATGATTAATGGAGGGCGACAAAATTCAGTTTCCTCTGTGGACTTTTAAAAATAATGGTAGGGCAAGTACAAGATTGAGAATCTCATCCCCAAGGAGAGGTTGAGTCTAAAGCTATTTCACAACCTAGCAAAATTTTATCAGATTTTTCAGGCCTGAGAAAAGTCTGCAGATTGAAGCTCTGTCTGTCAGGGCTGTGGCAAAGGCCTCTTAATTTATTGCTCTGTTCTGGTGGCCTTGTCCTTCACTTTGTCCTATCTCTGTCTCTTCCAACCCAGTCAGACAGTATTGATGTTGATTTCATATTTTCAAAAACCCTGTCAGACTTTCCCAAAATTCATGGGAGTTCTAAACCACCAGAAAAGAGAATATTCCACAGATCGTTCCTGAATAATTATATGCCTATTTCTGTCTTATGCTGATAATGATATTTGGAAATATGAGTCACATACCTAATGTTTTTAGCAAAAGATTTTCAGCCATATCTTTTGTCATGTTCTAGAATATGACCTTTGATGCACTGAGAATTTTCTAAATCACTAAATGATTTCTGCTTAACTTTATTTTCTTATATTTTCTCTCACATTTTACTACAAGCATCAAGCTAATACCTCCTATACTTATTTTGGAAAAGTTCTTCAGCTAAATATCTCAGTACACTGATTCCATATTTTATATTCCACTCCATAGAAGACAGTTCAGCTAACATACCTAGCATTTCATAACAAGGTCTGTCTTGTTGCTTTCTTTCCAGAATTGAACAACATGTTCTTATTTTCGTCTAAAAGCTTATCAGAAGTAACTTTAACATTCATTGTTCTAGCAATATTCTACGCATGCACGCATGCACGCACACACACACGCATACACACACACACAGATGTTAGAAAGTTTATTGTTCTCCTCTGTTCTTTTTGAACCCCCAACATAATTATCATTAATACACAAATTTCTACCACAATGTTTTGAAGGAAATTTAGATGTTTCTGTTAAATATTTCAGAATCATTCCAGCTATTATTCATCACCGAATCCAAAAACAATTTCTATACTTTCATTTAGGAATTTGTTAGAGTAGCCATTTATTTCCTGGTGACAAAGTTTGTATTGGTTTTCTCTTTTGTTTTGTTTTTTCTTCAGACAGTGTCTTGCTATGTAGTTAAGGATGAACTGAACTATGTAACCCAAACTAGTCTTGAATTTGCAGGGATCCTCCTGTCTCAGCCTACCACAAACTGAGATTGCAGGCATGGACCACCAGGCCCAGCTGTACTGGTTTGTTTTTCTAAGGTTACCATAACAAAACATCATGACAGAAACTGCCCTGTAGTCATGGAAAGCAGAAATCAGAAATCAAGGTTTCAGAAGTATCATGCTCCCTGAATAGCATGAGGGAAGAATCCATCCTTGCTATTTCCTGGCTCCTTCTAGAAGCCATCAATGCTTGAAAGTCCTTGGCTTGCACTAATGTCATTCTATTCTCTGCTTGTATCAACACTATTTGCTGCATTTGTCTCTGTGTCCACATTTTCTCTTGTGATAAGGACACAAGTAATATTGGATTAAGGCACATTCTACTAACCTTACCTTAAAATTTTTACACTTAAAAAGACTATTTAAAAATAAGTTAAAATTCATAGATACAAGAATTAAGACTTAAACATATTTTTCTTACTTCAGATGCAATTCAACCTGCAAGAGTGTTATAGTAAAAAAAAAAATAAACTGAAATTAAGACACAAACACATTATATTACAAATAAATTAATTACCTAGTGAACCACTTTTATATTTGTTTTGCTTTAAATTTTATTATATGATAAATGCAGAGTTTGAGTAGGCACACTAAAAATTCTATTTTTCATTTAATCCATCTCCTCTTTGTATCAAGAATGAATTAAAACTTGTGGAATGTGTGCACTCGTAGATAATCTGTAAATGAATTGATAGTGTTTTCTTTTAACAGAACTTGATTTAAAACAAAGCAACAAAGAACAGGTAGCTGGCAGAATTTGGCCTATAAGTTGTAATTTGAGACTCCAGCTTGTTACAGACAACAAGATTATGTTTCATAATCACTACAAGGCCAAATGCTACCCTAAAACATCACTTTTAGAATTATTTAATCATTCTTATACATTTCAGTAGTAATTCTTCAAAACATTTATTTTATATGTAAATAAAAATTGGCTTATTAAATGATTACATGGGAAGAATTAGTACTTCATCTGGAAATGGGAATTTACTCAGGAAAAAGAAATCTAATCTTTTAAAAAGTGAGTAAAACAGTGGTGGACAGTATCCTATTTCAGCACTTGTGTACTGATAAGACATTCTAGATAAAATCACTGGGTAATCCGTGATTGAACATAAACCCGGTCTTAACAATGCACACTTCTTTAGGTTAATAAATATTCTTTAGATATAAGAATTTGGATAAATATAAAGTTAATATTTTAAATCATTATATTAGATATAGCCGTTTTCAGTTATGTGTTCTAAACACAAGTTCAAAACTAAGCTCAAATGAAAGAGATTTGGCTCAGTGATCTATTGCTACAATTATGGTCAGTAAATCATCCCAAAGCTCAGTGCCTTAAATCAATAAGTATTCATTTAGTTCACAAGTCTGTAGGTTGACAATTTAGTCCGGGTGCATCTAGATTCAGTCACATGTCTGATGATCAGCTACAGATTGGCCTCATGTGGGATGATGGTAGATTTATTTCCTACATTTATCTCATTATTCAGTACGCTATCCCTGGAATGCTCTCCTACTCAAGGCAAAAGAACAAGGAAGCAAGTGAAAAGGTAAAGTTACAGGATGAATGACACATATGAGGAAAGGTGGAGAATTAAGACCAGCAATGTGATCCCATTAGACATTAATGTATTTCTATATGTATAGGTATATATTGCAATTTTTACAAATATTAAGGTCAAAGTACACTTGCTAGCTTCAACTTTGTGAGTCAGACTTTGGACTAAGTGATAAATTTCTGATCTGAATTGCAGTTTTAATAGAAGAGTAAATAAAAAATAGTGTTGATTTCTGGTGAAAGTGAAAATTGTACGTGGACACTAGAAATAGATAAAATGCATTGAATCGATACTTTACATTAAAACATTGAATCAGTGCTTTAAAACAAACTTATATTTTCATTTAGAATGAGGATATTCTGGGGCCAGGTATTTAGCTCAGTGGTTTCACTGCCTGCTGTGCAAGTGCAAGGACCCGAGTTTGATCCCCGATACCAAAGAAAAAAAAGATAGAATGAGGATATTCTGGAGTGCCAACTCTTTCAATCTTTGTTGTGTTATTCCTGACATATCCACTAAAGTACTTTCTATTAAAAGTCTTACATGGGTCCAGGGATTTAGCTCAGCAGCACTGCAACTGCCTCTCAAGTGTGAGGTCCTGAGTTCAATCTCTGGTACCAAAAAAAAAAAATCTTGCATGGTCCAGTTCATTGTTAATATCAAAAGCTAAGATACGGATAATATTTGAATATTTTATTAATTATAAAATTATACAGGGGAAAATCTATACTCCTATATTATATTTTGAAATGAGGATAAGATTAAATTTATTTTTCTTCTCAATCATCGTTATCTCTGTGTACAGTTTATTATTAGTATTAAAGGATTTCAAAAAAGAACCTGGTGATACGTATTAATACTGTTACACAGATCAACACACAGTGCAGTGTGCATTCACATTTATATTTTGTCCTTTATCCTGACAGCTAGAACAATCTGGTTTTGTTTGTACAAAAAGCATGTATGATTAAGGGACACGTGGGATGAATTTTCATAATGCTGCATGGAATTTTATGCATGCATCTGTCATTAAAATCATTATATGTTGAATTGCTAAATCTTTCTCCACTCTGACATTTTATCCTACATGAAGCACACAAAAGAAGCAACACACTGCTACTATTTCCTTTTCCAATTAAATAGTTTGTACGTGGGTTACATTGGAGTCTTGAAGATGACAGTTCCTATTTTTACAGGTAACATCATTTCAATTTAACTCATTATACACACACATATACACTCTGTAGATTTGAAATTACATGCCTTAAAAATAAAACCTCTTTTATGTAAATGTCTAATTTATGATATTCATTCAAGATTTCCTAACAAATTCCAACTCTTCCACTATAATCAGAAGCACTTAACGTTTGGAGTCAAATTATTCTTCTTATATACTCGGTTTTTAAAATGTAGATTGAATCTTAAGTAGTAGAATATTTAACAATAAAACTGCTTTTCTCATTTGAATGTTAATAATAATTGGGAATATTACATTCTCTGCAGAGTCTAAATTATATCCTAGGACTACCTGAATTATTTTGGCTTAGTAAGCTACCAGTTATTTCATTAACATTATATTTTATTACATTATGTAGAATCTAACAGAGCTGGCCTCAAATCCCTATATGGTCTTCAGATTGCTTCTTGGTAAATTGGCAACTTCACCAGATAACTGAGAGGATTAAAGGGAAAGATAATAAAACATACACAAAATAATTCATCTTGCATCTGTCACAGGGCTAACCCTCAATGTATAGGGATCAATTTTAATATGATTGTTAATTGCAATTTACTATTGTATGTTCATTCTAAAATGCATTTAATCTCTACTTCCTTGGAAAAGGAAGGGTCTTATGAATATTGAGATGAAGATGACTAAAAGAGGGAACTGTCAGAGACATGCCTTTTTAGTTTGGACTATGATGGAGACCACCCTGAGGGAGCCACAAATTCATAAATTGGCTTTGCATATTAAAAGTCAGAGTCTGCCTGTTAACCCAGAGTGGTTTGCCTGAAGAGCCAGCATTGGTGTGTGGGAAAAGAACAACTTCCCACACCACTGGTCACAGAGGAGGTCTCAATGATCTGTGACACTGTGAGGTCTTGGATGTCAAGATAGTAGTGCAACTAAGGACAGCATGACTCATATGTAAAACTTCTATAGAGGAAGAAACTAATCTATGAAAAAAATGAATTTCCTATTAATCAATGATCTGTTCCTACTAGAAGGTCTTGTTCCCTTGTTGCTAGGACCCTGCTCAAGTGAGTGCTCTCCACTCCACAGTTCCCTGCATTGCCCCTTGCCCCTTCAAGAAGCTGTGTGTTCAGTAAATAGTGGCAAGCTCCAGGAGACAGCATCTTAGCCTTATAGGAGCCCTGACCATCCTGGGCCCACCATTTATGCAGTAAAGATCTTGTCTTGTTTTCTGTTATACTGCCACTGTACCCTTGGTCAGGTGATTGGTGGTCTGATCAGCTTCCTTTAGGGCTATGTATTAAGTGTGCCTTAAACTACATGAGTAATTAGTTTATGGAATTTGCAGAGACAAAAGCTGAGTATCAATATAGTGTGCCAAGACAATTTAAGATTTAAAGATGTGTTTGTGTTTCAGATAATTTTCCTACATAAACAATATTAAGAAAAATTATTATAAATAAAGCTGATAATTTATAACAAGACAAGAATAATTTAAAGAGAGAAAGTAACCCATCAGTGCCACAGGGCTTATTAAATCTTGAGTGTGGTTTAAAACTCCTCCTCAATATGTCTTACAAGACTTTCTAATCTAAGTGTAATCTAATCCTGCAGGACATTTTATTTTTTTTTAAATCTCTACAACCTCATTGTTGGCAGCATTTCCATTCCTTATGCAAACAACTTTTGCTGTATTGTAGGTAGGTATTCACCTATCTTATAACATGATCACCTCATATTTTTCCAACTGGCAAGCTGAAAGCCATCCTGAACACTCAACTGAAATCTCTCTTTTTTTTAAAGATATGTTTGACCACACCCAACAAAGATTAATCACGACTTCCTTATGTCTTCTGTTAAATGTAGTGCTACCAAGCATACTCACTTATAAGCCTCTGGCTTGAATTCGGGAACTGTAATATAAAGGTATTTGTCATACTCTATATGTTAACTCTTTAAGTGGAAAACATATTTTATTAATGAACAATGATTCCCCAATCTCACTCTATATTCATGCTTTAAAATGAGTTCACCTGAAAATGTTATTAGTTGCAGTAATCTGTCTGAAGAGCATCAATGTGTATTTAACAGCTATTTAACTTTTCCCTGTTGTTTAGGTTCAGATCATTCAACAGGACATAGTTAATGACTACAGGCAGAGCAGTGTATCAGAAAGATAATAAAAGTTTTGAATTGTCATATAGCAATACTGCTTTAAGGAGATGAGTACGGGGCACATGATTCTTAATAATTATTGAGGTAATTGAATTAAACTTTGGACTATTCACTTGTCTCAATGAAATCCAGGACAGTCAGAACCCTGGACATGTTTATGGGCTGGCTGCTTATTTCATCTAACATGTATGTATCGCTCATTCTATGGGAAGTAACTTGGACTTTGATCATGGGCTTGCTGTCATGATAGAGTTTCCAACAGATGGAAAACCATGCCATAAGTGGAAGAGGTTTAGCACGTATCTATCATATTCAACCATTCTCCTTTATAAAAACACTTTTACTGCTATATATTGACACAGAATGGATGACATATATTTTGAGTATATGATTTCATGCATTTGACAATTATATATACCCATGTAGCCAACCCACCAAAGTAATGAGCATTTCCTTCATTTCCAAAAGCTTTCACAGTCTTTTGTGATCTTAAAAATCCTCCCTCTCATAATGGAATTTGCAGAAACAAATTCTGATGAGGAAGTACCATACATTTCCTTTCATCTTTAGACACTGGTTGTCTTCATTGCTAAAGATTCATTTCCTATTTCCACTTTTATATGAGTAGACTCACATTGTATTAGATCCTTTCATCTGGGCTCTTCTACTCAGCATTACTATTATGATTTATTCGTGCTGTGGTGTGACACAGGTCTTGTCATACAATTTTCTTAAAATCTGATCTCACAATGCACTGCATTTTTGTTTAAATAATCAAATATGTTTTAAAGATATTTAAATAATTAAATAATATATTTATCAATGTAGATTCCATCTCAGTGACTTCTTGTTCCATTATGTGATACTTTAAATAACTAATTTTAATATTTCTTATAGTGTGGACTGCTGCTGAATTCTTTCAATGTTTGTATATCTGACATTTGTGTCTGACATTTGAATATATGTACATAAAAATTATGTAGCAGTCTACCTTGTCCCTATATTTAAAATATGTGCTCCTTGAGTATAAACCCTAACTGACTTCTTTTTTATCAGAATTTAAGATATTGTCTCATTGTTTTCTTGGTTGTATTATTTATCACAATAAATATGCTGTAATTCTTTAATTTCTGCCCTAAAATGTAGCATAACTTTTTCTCCTCTTGTTACTTTTAGAATACTTTTTTACCATTTATTTCAGGCAATTAGTTTAAGAGATGTTTTGGTTTTCTTCAAGATGCTGTGTGTCTATCAGCTTCATTGATCTATAGTTTATTGTTTCTATCAGTTGAAAATTTTTTTCATATATTATTTTGAAATATATTTTGACCTGTCCCTTTGAAGACTATAGTCACAAGTATATTAAGTTGTGTCACAGCTAATTCATGTTTTAAAAAATTAATTATTGATTACCTTTTCTCTGTTTCTCATTTATTATTTTAAAATTCATTAATCTTTAGTGCTGCCAATAATTTTATCAAATATATTTTTCCTTTCAGACAATGCAGGTTTCATTTCGGCAACTTTGATTGGAGTCATTTTTATAGTTTCCATATTTCTGCTTAACTTACTGAATATCTAAAACACAGTTTGAAGAACTATTTCAATGCCATTATCTGGTCAGTTTAGAATATGTATATAATATCTTGGTTGGCATAGTTGTTTGTTTTTGTCCTATTATGGATTGTATATTTCCACTTCTTTTGATTCCTACTAATCCTTGATTAAGTACCAGACATTGAGAATTTAATATTGTTGAATGCTATTACATGCTCACATATGTTTATACATGTTAAATAACTTAGAAAGAGTTTGATCCTTTTGACTCTTACTGTAAGATTTGTTACACAGAACCAGAAGAGTACTTCATCCAGCATAAATTATTCCTTATTCTTCAGTCAATATTCTCCTGAATACTCTACTCAATAGCCTGCAGATTGTCATCTTTTCCAGATCGAAAATAATGTGTAGGAATACACATTGTATCATCACATATCATCTTCCCAGCCTCGAGTATTTTCCTCATGGTGCATGTGTTCATAAGTATTCAGATCAATGTTCAAGAGATCCCTTCTCCGATTTGGACCTCTAGGGACATTTCCTTCTCTTCTGGTATTCCATCCTACAAACTAGCTTATTTCCTTGTCTCACATTTTCAGCTGTCATTTGTCAACCCAGGAATCCACTGGACTTCATATTCGTTTCCTCTCAGAATGCTGCAGCCCAGAAAAACTCACAAGACAATTAACAAGGGGGACTGTGGGGCTTATCTTATTTTCCATCTTTTAAGAAATACTATCCCTCACAGTGATCATTCCTTTAAAAACCATTGTGCCAAAAATGTATGTGCATGTGTGCTGTGATCGCTTAAGTTCGTGTGGAGGTGGCAGGTAAATCTAGTCCCTGTTACTTTATCCTGACTGGAAGAAGTGCAATCATAATTCTTAAACTATTTTATCATGTGTTTATTTAAAGTTCAACAAATAAGTAGTGTGCTGTTCTTAGTAATTCTGTTGTCAGTAATCACTCAGACATAATTACTTTAATTCGAGTCAAGGCTTCACCTCCTATTTCCTAGTGTTTACTTTTAGAATGCTTATATTTTTTCTTCTGGCTTGACTATCAGGGCACTCATGTTTTACTCAGTACTCACTCACCATCTCTTTCCAGGCCTGTCTACCTCAAATAAGTCTTCAAGGACTTAGAGGCTGCTTAGTTTACTCAGCACCCACACTAACTTCCCAGATTTCTCTGAGAAATGACAGCACTTTTCATTCCACTGTTTTAATTTTACAGATAAAGAACACATGCGTGTGTACAAACACACACTCTCCACACTTGATCGTAGCCAAAAGGCCGAGAAGCAACACATACTCTCTAAACCATTGACTATCTCCGCTCATTTCACAAAGTCATTTGGGCTTAGTAGATAATTATATGTCATTTGAGTTCTTTATTTATAATATATAACACATCTCTTGTTACTGAAGACTTCTGATTCTTTTTTTAAATGTTAAGCCTATAATATCCAAAGTACAAAGACTTTGTTATGATACTTCAACTACATTAAGGGGTGAGAATTCAAACATTCAAAGTCAGAGTTGCTCATCCATCAGATCCAGTCTTTTTCTCACAAAATAGAATTTTAAATAAAATGAAGATGATATCTTGATTTCTGAGTTAGTATATTGGGGCACCTAAAATTCTCTAAGGTCTGTGTATTATGGATTCTCTTTTGGCACATAATCTATTCTTTGCTGAAGTGTGTACATGAAGGAATTGTAAAATGCTAATTTTAAGTGGATAGAAAGGGACAAAATATCTTACATGAATGGTTGGGACCAAGAGAACAAGTATATATTAGAGGATAATTTTAAAATATTGAAAAATTATCCAAGAGTACCTAAAATATTATCTAGAATTAAAATTTATAGATAACTTACTCTTTTTGGAGTTATTTTATTATTAACAAAAGTAGTTGTACCTGTTTACATATTTAGTTTTAGTTTTACCCCTATGTTATTCTCTTTTTTTTTTTTTTTTGCTGTATGCTTGCAGTGCATATTAATTGCATTCATCTTGGGGAATTGGTACATACATCTATCTTCATCATTTTTACTTCCCTCTCTTTCTCCCCATTCCTCAGTCCCCTTCTCATCTCATCAAAGACATTATTCTTGAAAGTAGATTTATTGAATTGATAAAGAATAAAAAGAATAATAGATATATTCAAATTATGACCAAAACATGAGTGTGTTAACAACATGTAGGCTTGAAAGAGCTCAGAATGAGAAATGGATATATTCATAATTTTAAGCAACTTTTAAAAATTAGAGATATTGATCATGTGAAAAAATTCCCAGTGTAAATGTATATGATCTAGCATAATATCATGTGGTCAAAGATCATAATAGTCATGACATTTTAGAAAGGTAAGATTATTTTTGAGAGTATGACCAGAGGAAAGCATGACTGTAGAAATAAATTGCAATAGGTGGGAAGTTGACAATCTTAGAGGAAAAAAACTAAACAGATATGAGCATGTATCAAAGTATCTATGAGTTTTGATAAGACAAATAGTGGAAAAACAATGATAAATGGCTGATAACGATATGAATATATAAGGCTAAAAAGCTTGTGGAAATATTGACAATGACCACAGGAAAGGTAGTAATGGATAACGATGATGGGATAAATGCCATAGGTATTCCTGAGGAATAGGGAAGTGTATGTTCACAAAGATTGGAGAGAAACATAATTATTTAAAAAATAGAAACACTATTCCTAAAAATTAATAAATGAATGGTGGATCCTGAACTAAAAATGGACTAAGGATAATCATGGGCCTAAATGTGGAGATTCATTTCTTCTCTGAGTTACTCTGAGAGCTCTATTGATTCTTCGTGCATCTCATACAGTACTAGACAAGAGCACTGCAGAGGCTAGAGGTATTAAAATAACCCACATAAAATGCTAACTTCAGTAATTTGACTTACATAAATGGGAATATAATATGAATAAGCTTCACACAATGTAGAGATTTACAAATAATTATCCTGGAATATTATTTCAATTATAATATTTTATATTAACTAAACATAATATTTTAATATTTTAATTTTAATATTTTAATTTTAATATTATAATATTTTAAATAAATAATATTTTATTTAAACTAAACTTCTCAATCTAATGAAAAATCCGACTGCACATCAGATGGTAAATGTTGAGTAATCCAAAAAACCTAACACTCATTTCAATTAATCTATGTATTTAGGTTTGTAGATACAAATTTATAAAGATATCAATTACATTTTACATTTATAAAATAAGGAAAGTATCACCATGTTTTGTTTTGTTTAGAAGATAGGTAATAGTTGAATAAATTGAAAAACTCAACTAACAAGTGTTGATATGTCTATTTTTTTTAAATGTAACCAGTATGGCATAACAAATACAAACAATTAATTATACAGATTTCACTGGAGGACTTTGGTAAGCTAAATAGAATGAGTCTTGGATTCCAATTATTAAATGGAACAAGAGATGAGAGGAGTGGAGAGGGAAGGAAATGAAAGGAGATTTAAAGAAAAAAAGGAAATTAAAAAAAACAGAAATAGACTTTTGCAAATGTGGTGGGGAACAAGGGCTGCAGGGAGGGTAAGGGAAGCAACAAAGAGATACAAGGTTAAGATGTGTTACATACCTGTACAAGTTCCCCATAATGAATGGGATCATTATGTTCTGCAAACATGTTCTAATAAAATAAATACATACACTATGACTGTAGTCCTAAGCATAAATTTACTATTGTAAACAATGCTTCTAAATTATAAATGAATAACATGTTATATTAGATGTCTTCTAATAGCATAGCATAGAAATTGCTTTTAAACTTTGAATGGAAGCATGGGTTTAATAAAATTATTTTTTATCTTAGCTGGTGATAAGGAAATCATAAAGTACAATACTATAGTAAATCCTATTTTTATAATACTATAGTAAATAATATTTTGGCTTATAAAAGCTAACAATGTAGCCTATATTTTTAAATAACAACTTACTATTTATTTGGGAAAAAATTTGATACTTTTTTCCAAAGGAAATTCTGGAGTGGAAATTTAGAAGTTCTTGTAATCCATGTAAGATCTCAGAGACATTACAGGTAAGGTGTGCAAACAGAGGAAGAAAGGTTTCAGCTGAACTTGTACTGCATCCGAGGATTTGCATTAAAGGTTCAAAGGCAAAAAATGTGCAATGGTTGGAATATTGTTTTCATCTATTCAATTTTTAGCTTTGCTTTTTTACAAGTCTTCTGATATTGTTTTCCAGATTCCCTACCCTTTTTAAAATTACAAAAGGAAAGTAATTGGATTTTATTTGTGGAGAGGACACAGAGAAACTTCGTTCATTGGTACTCAGGATATGATATGGTTTCCTTGGGTTAAATAAATGTTTTACTCAGTAAACATCAATCAGTAACAATTAAGAAGAACATAACTTGAGTTTGTAATTAAACTAGGTATATTTCTAGTAAGAAGGCTACATGTAACATAATGTAATACATACATCATGATATTATATGTAATATGCTCTATGCTGTCTGGTACATAGTCATTTGACATAATTTAACACATTGGAAATGAATTCAGATATATATTAATATATCTATACTAAGTGATACTTGAGAAGAAAAGTAAATGGCACTATTGAATTCATTATAACTGATTAATGAGCATATTTAACAAGTTACATGTAATGAGTATATAGACTATACAATATATTCATATACAATATATATGATGTGTAAAGTAAATTACTCCTGTTTCATTTAAACCATTAATATTTTATAGAACAGTGATTTATTCCATTTAAATGGTTAAATAATAACTGAAATATATCATTATGGAGCTTTTTTGCTTAAGAAAAATTATTGATGAAAAGAACAACACAAGACACACTGCTCCGAGAACATGAGTTAATATAAAAAAGACATCTGAGCATCTGGGTAGTAAAACATATTCCAGACACTCTGCAAGCCTGTTTTGCTTACAATCTTACAAAGGATATCTAGTTCCACAAATACTTTTCAGTTGTTATTGCAAACAATGATACTATCAGTGAGAAATGCCCACCAAATTGAGTAAAGAATGATGGAATCATGTTTACTGTTAGAAAGATAGATTAATTTGTAGTTTTCATATATTTTCAGTTTTGTGACTATTTTTAGTAGGTAAATACAATTATCACATAATTAATTTGTATGACACAAATCTACATTGTCACAGAATGATATGTGTAATGGATAAAGAGTATGCAAAATTAAACATAATTTCTTCCTAAATGAATATAACATTTATACAGTTCATGTGCACATAATATCTGTCAAATCAAAATCAAATTACAACAATAATTTGAGCATTTCCTTTTTGAATATTGGCAGTTCTACTAATAAACTGTTTGACATTATGTTATTTGACCTTAGTGGAATTTCTCAAAATGAATTAAATATCTGATTCTGAAACATCGGAGGCAGAAATCTGCTTTTAGTTCTTAAAATATATTTTGCTTAGTCTTAGTTCAATCATATTCAAAAGTTTAAAACAACAGTTCAGTCAGGAAATCATTTGATATTAATACCTATTATAAGCCGCCTAATATTAAGACATTCAAAATTAATCCAATAGAAGTTTGGCAGTTTTTCATATTGAGAATTAACTTCAACATGCATGCATTTTTGTCCACAGAAATGTGTAAAACTCAGACCCTTCAGTTACTTTCTGTGGAAAGAAGGCATAGTCTGAGCACTGCAAGGAAGAGAGGAGGCACAAGGAGTACTGATAAGTCACTGGCTCTCGAATTTACCTATTATCTTTATTTTCTTAAAGAATAAATCAAAAATGACAAAACAGTCTCTATCCACTGCAGGAGGGAAGTGATATCTGGAGCTTCTAGTAATTGGGATCCCTGATCCCTTCAGAGGAAGAATGGAGCTGGAAAGTAAAAAACAGGGTGGTGGTAAATGAGGTAGATTCCGGTGCGTGCACATGGAGCCATTGCCATTTGTTCATTAAAAGTTAACAAGGGAGCAGAGATGGCCTAGCCCAGGGAGGGTGGTTGGCCTGCCCAGACCCAGGGATTGCAGGTCCTGGCTGAATTTAGTGCCTGCTGGTACCTAGAAAGTAGCAGTGTGAAGCCTACCATGGAGTGTCTTCTATTGCTCTGCTCTTATCCCCTTGTAGCCTGAGTTTAGATGGCTCCAGAAAAGTAGGGTGAAAAGAAAAAGGGTTACCTGTCATCGATGAAGTGGTGAAGAACACCCTACAAACTTTCCCAGTGTGCACACCTGGAGTAGGCTTCAGGAAGTTTCCCCTGAGACACTCACAGAAAATTCTGAAAGTTGTCGTGGAAAGCATGGGAGCACTAGTTATGCACATACACGAGCTTCAACAAAACTATCTTAACTCCAGGAAGATAGGTAGTCCCACGCTTGATCCATATATAGATATCAGGAAACTGAAATAGGTGAAAAACCCACCAAAGCTCCATTAAATAATTCTTTTATGTGCCTCAAACCATAAAAACGAAATTTGTTCCAATTTAAAATGGCTAAGTATTCACATATAATTGTGCTCTTTTTTTTCCCAAAGCACTATTAATACTCATTTAAGACACATTAGTCCATTAGGACAAAGAGTTCAAATGTGTGTGTGTGTGTGTGTGTGTGTGTGGAGGGTGTAGCAATGCAAATTTTGAAACCAAAATTTGAATAGAAAGTAAAATAAAACACATTGAGACTGCCAAGAAAGCCCAAACAATACAGTTAATATAACACAGTTTTGTCAATAACATGTTCGAAAGACCAATGAAGTAATGTCACTGGGAAATGAAGACTAATTGCAGTGCACGCCTATAATCCATGTAGTCTGAGAGGCTGAAGCAGGAGGACCACAAGTTCGGGCCCAGCCTGGGAAACTTAGAGAGTTAGTGATACTCTGCCTCAAAAAATAAATAAATTAATAATAATAATAATAATAATAATAATAATAATAAAAGGCTGGGGACCTACCTTAGTGTGAAGGCCCTGATTTCAATCCAAACTTCTGAAAACAAAATTAATTGAAAAGTAATTAAATCCTCATATTCTGTTTTGCTCCATAAATCCAGGTAACTAACCCTTTCAAGAACTAAGAGTACTTGGACTGTCAGAATAGCACCCTATAATGAAGCGCTTGTTAGATAATCTCATTAGCCCAGGGAAAATGTCATGACACCAAACATGTTCTCCTACAAGGATATACCTAGAAAACTGTCAAGTGTACATTTGGAGTTACTGCAAATGTAGTCAAAGCACCAAGTCATATTTGCTGTTTCTCAGTCTTAATCATGACCACACAAGAATATCTGAAGAGAGACAAAAATATAGAATATAAATTCCAGAAATGATCCCTGAACATATTGGGAAACAAGACAAAGATATCAGTTATCACGACTTCTGTTCAATATAGTCCATGAAACATTAGCTAGAGAAATTAAACAAGAGAAAGAAAGAAAAGAGATATGTCTAAGGAAGGAAGAAGTTATCCTTATTTGCAGATGATACGATCCTCTACATAGAAGACCCCAAAAGCTCCACCAACAGACTCCTGGAGCTAATAACCAAATTCAGTAAAGTAATGGGATACAAAGTCAACACTAAAAAATCAATAGCATTCTTGCACACCAATTAACAAACTCACTGAGAGGGAAATCAGGGGAAAAACACCTTTCACAATAGCATGAAGAAAAATTAAATACTTAAGAATTAACCTAACCAAGGAAATGAATGAAAATTCTAGAATGAAAATTATAGTACTCTGAAAAATGGGATTGAAGAGGACATTGGAAAATGGAAAAATATCCCCTATCCCTGGATAGGCAGAACCAATACTGTCAAAGTGACCATAGTTCCAAAATTATTATGCAGGTTTAATGCACTCTCAGTTAGTCTCAATTAAAATAGCATTCCTCACGGAACTGGGGAAAGTAATCCTAAAATTCATACAGAATGAAAAGAGAACTAGCAGCAAAAGCAATTCTGAGGAACAAGGGCAAGGCAGGGAAGCATCACAATCCCTGACTTCAAGTTATAATACAAAACTATAGTAATAAAACCTGCAAGGTATTGTTGGGGATAAATGTGGATCAATGGAACAGAATAGAAGATACAAAAATTGCTCCATGCACACTCAGCTATGTTGTCTTTGACAAAGGGGCCTAATCCCTTCACTGGAGTAAAGACAGCCTCTTTAATAAATGATGCTGGAAAAACTGGCTTTCCACATACGAAAGGTTGAACCTATACCTCTCTCTCTCTCTCTTTTCTTTTCTTTTTTTTTTTTTGCAGTACCGGGAGGATCAAACTCAGGACCTTGTGCTTGCGAGGCAGGTACAGCACCACTGAGCTAAATCCTTGGCCCTCATTTCTCTTACCATGCACTAAACTAAAGTAAAATGGATCAAAGGTCTAAACATTAGAATGAAAATAGTCTGCTGGAAGCAAAAATAGATAAAACTCTTGAAGATGTAAGTGTAGACAAAGACATTCTCAATAAAACCCAAGATTCACAAGAAATAATACTAAGAATTAGCAAAAGAAATCATGTCCAAATAAGAAAAAAACTTCTGCATAATAAAGGAAACCAACAGAATGAAGGGACAACCTGCAAAGTGGGAAAATATTTTGCTATTCCTCAGACAAAAGACTAATGTCTAGAATATATAAGAAACTCATAAAAATAGACCCCTCAAATTTAAGATCTAATTCAAAAATGGGCACCTGAAATGAAGACAGTTCTTAGATGAAGAAACACAAATGTCCAATTAGTATCTGAAAACGTGTTCAATACCATTGGCCATTCAAGAAATGTGATTTAAAACAATATTGAGATTTCATCTCACTCTAAAAAGAATAGCTACTATTAAGAAATTAACCATTAACAAATTTGGCGAGGCTAGGGGGAAAGAGGAACGCTTTTTCATTGGTGGTAGGAATGTAAACTTATGCAATCACTATGGAACTCCGTATGAAAATTCCTTAAAAATTAAACATAGAAATTCCATTTGACCCATCTATTTCTCTTGTAGATATTTTCACAAAAGAGTTAAAAAGACATCAAACCACAGTGATGTGTGTATACTCATGTTTGTGGCAGCATGATTCATATTACCTAATTCTTGGAAACAGCCTATATGTCCATCAACAGATGAATGAATAAAGAAAATATGGTATTTATATACGGAGTACTATTCTGCTCAAGATTGATAAACTTAAGTCATTTCTAGAAAAATGGATGCACCTTGAGACCACAATGTTAAGTGAAGTAAATCAGACACATAAGCTTAAATACCATGTGGTTTCTCTTATATGAAAAACATAATGCATAATTAAAGTATGAAATAAATGCCAGATAATGGGAAAAGAGAGAGTGGAAAACAAAACAGGTAAGGTAATCCAAAACAGACAATATCTAAAAGTGTACCTTGACTTAGTACAATTGTCTTATGTGTTTTATATATTTTACGCCGATTAGTCTAATTTTAAATCTGTATATATGTCATCAAGAAAACAAAGAAACAGCGATGGTAATTTAATGAAATGTTCAAGTACAGGTAGTATTTTTATAAATATGTATGTGAGATATTGACTTAATATTACTATAGTAGTAGAATGAAAGAAGGGAAATAGAGAAAGTGGCGGTGTAAAATAGCTAAATACTCAGCCCCTGTAGTGAGAAATGAAGAGATGATATTTAAAATTGATGCCTCAAAAGATCCAGCATATCATTCAGAGATATATGTAACCAACCAAAGAAATATCTAAAAGAATTTACTTTGATAGAGGAATACTGAGGAGAATTTAAAAAGTTGTAACTAGGAAACAGTCTATTTCTTAAATAATATTTATACCGGTGTTCAAATTTGAAAATATAAGCATTGCTATGTTGATAGGATAGTATTAATGTTATATGAGTTAATGAAATTTTGTGGATATTTTGAAAATTGAGCATGCCTAAACATTTTAAATTAATAAAAGATTATTGCAAAAGAAATTGGCACAGATATATCTGTTTATGTGAGGCTATGATATGCATTTTTCTTATTCTTTGTTGATTATAGTTATTTTCACTTGAATTTTTTTATTCAGAACAGAGATAATGCCTACATTATAAATAGAAAATGTTGAGGTTAATTTTTTTCCGTTAAGCTTTCTAAAACTATTGACTTCAAAATTAGATTTAAAGTTTTGTGGAATCTCTTTATTTTGTCTAATTATTTAATATTTACATTTATATATGAACACCAAAAAATGCAAACTCATACTCCTCAGTTTCTTTGCTCATTACACCTTAAAAACATACTCATTACTTGTTCAGAGTCAAAATTCTCACACATGATAATAAAGTCAGCATTCCCACACCCAATTCAGATGTCATTAACATTATTATTTCATTGCTAAAATCATTAAATATTGCTTTAATATTATATTTATGTTATATTTAAATTAGATATCCATATTCTTAATAAGAACCAACATCATCACCTCCAGAAATGCCATAATTTCTGTTATTTTAACCTTTAATTTGATTATGAAATCTTCAAAATTTTTAATAAAGTTTAATTTTGAACAGCAGTTTCTATTTTTATTAATTCTCTTCCCCCCTCTTCCTCTTTGTCTTCTTTATGCAAAGAAATAAATTTTCTTAATCTTGACAGGAAGATATTAATATCTTAATTTAGAGTATTTATTTTATACAGGTTTTTTTTTTTTTTTGGTACTGAGGATCGAACTCAGGACCTTTGGCTTGCAAGGCAGTCAGCAGCTCCACTAAGCTAAATCCCTGGCCCTAGAGTATTTATTTTAAAAATTAGTTCTACATATATTCATGCAATGTTAAAGAGTAGGACAGAAAAACATACCATAGGATACCATGTCATCTAGTGTCTTGTCATAAGCTATGTTTTAGATTTTCTCTCTTATGCAATTTCTTTTCTGTACACTCTTAGATATTGCACTTATATTTCCCTGTAGGCAATCTTTTAATATCAGCATATCTTACTTTTTTGTGCTTTTCTGTAAGAAAAATATGTATGTCCTACAATACTGACTTCATTGCCAAATTCAATTCTTATTTGGGACTCCAGATTAACTTCTCTATAATTTCAACAATTGAACAGCAAGAAATTTTAAAAATTCATGATGTTTATGTGTGCCTATGATATACATTTTTCTTATTCTATGTTGATTATAGTTATTCTTACTTGAAATTTTTTATTCAGAACAAGGATAATGTCTGTATCATTTTTACTCCCTGCCATCACACCATAATGCTTTAGAGATTGTAGTGACTAAATGATTAGTCTCTTGAACACTGAAATTATGTAGCCATGCTAAGTTTAGTTTCCAGTTCTTTCCTTTCCATTTTATGCAATATGGATTATTAATAATAATTACTATTATTACAAGTAGAAAAACTCAAAACTGGTTACAAATTAACACACAGATGGTGATTATTTTCATAGTTCTGTGAGTAAAATTTCAAGCAAAATAGCTGCCTTCCTTGATTCTCTAGTAAATTAGAGAATTTAATGTATATAATAGTAATAATGATATATTTTAATAAAAATTTAGAAACTGCCTTAAATGTCAAAATAGAGGTTAGGATTCATATTCCAAAATTAAAGAGCACTTTTATATCATTGTAACATTAGGTAGAATAAATTATTTTTACAATATCAATAGCAATCTGTTCAAATTATTGCTTTTCAGCCTTACTGCACCAGACTTTGCTGAGCTGTCCTTGTATATGTCTTTATTATGTGTATAAGGGTTTATTGGAAAGGCAATATTTTTCCCAGCATACACTCTGTAGAATATATAAGAATGCTTCAAGAATGTATTATAATTTATAAAAAATGAGGAGTACTCCATTGTGTATATGTGCTACATTTTTTTTATCCATTCATCTGTTGATAGGCATACGGGCTCTTGCCAAGATTTAGCTATTATAAATTGTTCTGCTATAAACATGAGTGTGGATGTATCACTGTAGTGTGATGACTTTCATTCTTTTGGAAAGATACTCTGAAGGGGAATGTCCAGGTCAAATGGCACCTCTGGTTTTAGTTTTTCTGAGGAATCTCCATGCTGATTTCCATTGTGATTGTACCCATCAACAATACAGAAGTGTTCCTTTTCTCCCTCCAGCCTCACCAGCATTTATTATTGGTTGATTTTTTTTTTATGGTAGTTATTCTTTGTAGATGAGATGGAATCTCAGATTTGTTTTAGTTTTTATTTCTGAAATAGCCAGAAATGATGAGCAATTTTTCATTTACTGGACTTTTCTACTTCTTCATTTCAGAAGTGTCTATTTATTTCAGATACCCAGTTTTGGTTGGGTTTTTCTTTAAGTTTAGGATTACTACTCTGCCATAAAGAAGGAAAACTTGAGGCATTTTTAGATAAATGGATGCACCTTGAGGTCATAATCTTCAGTGAAATAAATCAGACACACATTTAAATATCAGATTTTTTTCTGTGTGAGAAATCTAAAGTATACGTAAGGACCAAAATGGGAAATAGATATAAGGAAGTAGAAAGAACTTGTTCAGATGGGAAGGGGAAATAAGAGATGAGGAGAGGAGGAAGGGGAAGGAAGTTAAAGAGATTTAAAGAAAAAACAGTTGAAAGAAAAAAGGAAATAGAGTATTATTAAGTGAGGTGGAGAACAAGATTTGGAAGGAGGGGAGGGGATGGGAACAACAACAAAACAAGAATTAAGATTTGTAAGTACATGTGCAAATCGCCCGTGATAAATGTGACCATTCTATACTGAAAACATGTACTAATAAAAGTAGGAAAAGCAATTTATAAAAAATGGAGAAACCCATTGATTTTGAAAGATAGTTTTGTAAGTTACATCAATCTGGGTTAGAGGTTGTTTTCTTTCAGGACCTGAAATGCTTCACTTTAAGCTCTCCTTGCTTTAAGGGTTAGTGTTGAGAAATCTGCTGTGATTCTGATGGGCTTTCCTTTATAGTTGATTTTTTTCTTTTCTCTAACAGATTTTAATATTCTGTTCTTGTGCTGAATTTCTGAAATCTTGATTATTATATACCTTTGTGTAGATTTATTTTGTTCATAGCTAATTGGAGTTCTATATGCCTCACTTATTTGTATGTCAGATTCTTTTTCATGTTTGGGAAGTTTTCCACCATTACCTCTGTGAACAGGTTATGGCATTTGTGCTGTCCTCTGCTTTCTCATTGACTCCAACCAATCTTATCCTATTGTTCTTTGCATCATCTTACAGCTGTTGGATTGATTTTTCATGGTCCCAGGCTATTTTAAGAAATCTTTCTTTTTGTGGTCACTAACCTCAATCCTGTCTTCTAGATCTGATATTCTGTCTTCAACTTGGTTCAAGTGATTGCATATATTTTCAATGGAAATTAAAAATCAATAGCATTCCTTTACAAAAATAACGATCTTACTGAGAGAGAAATGAGAAAAAAACTTGCCTTTCACAATAGCATCTAGAAAAAAAAAGGAAGAAATACTTAGGAATCAATCTAACAAAGGAAGTAAAAGACCTATACATTTAAAACTACAGTATTCTGAAAAAGGAGATTGAAGAGGATATCAGAAAATGGAAAGACATTCCTTGCTCATGGGTAGGAAGAACCAACAGAGTAAAAATGGCCATACTCCCCAAATTGTTATACAAATTTAATGCACTCTAAATACCAATACCATACCTTACAGAACTAGAGCAAACATTCCTAAAATTCATTTGGAATCAGAAGAGACCTAGAATAGCAAAAACAATTATGGGCAACAAAGGCAAGGCAGGGGGCATCACAATCCTGACTTGAAATTATACTGCAGAGCTACTGTAATAAAAACTCATGGTACTGGCAAGAAACCAGGCTCAAGGGTAAGTGAAACAGATTAGAAGATGCAGAAACAATTCCAAACACATTTGGCCACCTTATATTTGACAAAGGGGCCAAACACCTTCACTGGAAGAAAGATAGCCTCTTTAGTAAATGGTGCTGGAACAACTGGCTGTCCCCATGCTGAAGACTAAAACTAGATCATGTCTCTCACCATGCACTAAACAAAATCAAAAGGATCAAAGATCTAATTATTAAAACACAAATACTAAATTTGCTGGAAGATAGACTAGGTAGAACTCTTGAAGACATAGATGTAAGCAAAAACTTTATGAATAAAATCCTGATCACATGGGAAATGTTACAAAGATTCAATAACTGGGGCATTATCTTATTAGAAATCTTTTGCATGCAAAGTAAATCACCAACAGAATGAAGAAACACCCCACAGTGAGGAAAAAAATTTGACCAGCTGTTTCTCAGACAAAGGACTAGCATGTAGAATATTTAAAGAACTGAAAAACATTTAAAGGCCCCCAAATTTAAAGACGCAATAGGAAAATGGGCATCTGAGATGAATACACAGTTCTCATTTGAAGTAGTACAAACAGGAAATGAATATATGTAAAAATGTTCAATATCATGATCATTTAAGAGATGCAAATTAAAACAATGATGAGATTTCACCTCACTCCAGAAGGAGTGGCTGCTATCAAGAAATCAAACAATAAAAACGTTGGCAGGGCTGTGGGGCAAAAGGAACTTTTTTCTACTGTTAGTAGGAGTGTACATTGATGCATCTACTGTGGAAATCAATATGGAGATTCCTCAAAAAATTAAAATTAGAGGTTCTATTTGACATAGCTATATACATTCTTGGTATCTTCATATCTTTCCAAAAGAATTAAAACATCATACCACAATGATATATGCACACCCATATTTATAGCAGCACTGTTTGTAATAGCTAAATCTTAGAAAAAGGCTGAATGCTCATCAACTGGTGAGTGGATAAAAATTTTTTTATATACAATGGAGTACTACTCATCCATAAAGAAGGATAGCCTGAAAACACTTCTAGGTAAATGGATGCACCTTGTGACCATACTCTTAAGTAAAATAAATCAGATACACATGTGTAAATATTGCAGTGTTTCTCTGGTGTGAGAAACTGAAAGTGTTGAAACGGACCAAAATACATAATAGATAAAGTGAAACAGGAAGAAAATATTCAAATGGGAAGGAAAACTGGGGGTGGGGGGATGAGAAAAAAAAGATAAAATGGAAACAAAGCTTTTGTAAACAAGAAGGCAGAGATGGGTTGAAAGAAGAAGGGGAGGAATGAGAAAATAATAAAAGTCAAGATATCATGTACAGGTACATATTTTATATGATTAACCTGGTCATTATGTGTATCTAAATTTTACCACTAAGCGTAATTAATAAAAAATTTTAAACTTTCACAATAATCTATAAAAATTTGATGTAGATGATGTCATAGAGATTAAGCAATTCAATCCCTCCCTTACCTACTATGTAACTGAAGAAAAAAAGAAGTGAGAAGAAACTATGAGATTTTGGTGTCTCTTTGAGATTAATCTTAGATTACTCCTGGTACCAGGCATCTGGGTAGGTCTTATAGGAAGAGGAATTAATATGTGGTCATAAAGAAAGAGGATATTCAGCAGTGTGAGAAGGCATGGTGAATTCTCATTTATATTTGCATGAAAAACTATAATTAAGAAAAAATGCGTAATATATCACAAAAATGTTCCCCGATTTGTAATTGTTACTGTTGTTTTCATAATGGGAGCATATGGCATGGATTTTAATCTAAATAGTGCTGGCCCCTATATTTGTCCAATAAAGAAAGTCAGTACCAATCTGTGTTAAATTTGGACAATTATATATCAATGAAAAATACAGTAGATGGTGTACAAAGAATAAAATTTAAAATAGGATGCTATGAGATAAGATGTAAAGCTGATTAGGATTTAAAGGCTGCTTATGTTCTTGAATTTTAGTTTGGTTTAAGTACTCAATCTCCTGATATGGCTATTGCCACTATCTCTCAGACTATCATCTCATAGATAGTCTGTTTCTCTTATAATTGTTACTCTAGATGCTACACTTTCCCAGACAGTACCTAATATACTTTCTTCCAAAGTTTAAGGAAAAAAAAGTATTTTAAGCAAGGCAATGCATCACTGTTTTATAAACTTTGATATTATAATAGCTGGTGAAAACACAAGTGAAATACTATGATTTAATGTCACATGAATTGGTTTAAAGTTCTCAAAAACTTGACTTTTTAATAATTACAGACAAGCAACACTACTTCTTACACAGTCCTACAATATTACTTCTTTTGATATATAAAGAAACACTAATGCCCCACATGAAAATGGCCTACCAGGAGCTGAATGGTAAAAATAATATTAGCCATTGTATACTAAACTTTTTGAATTATGTAACTGGAAGTGACCTAAATGTTGCCTATTGAAATTTCTGCTTTCAAATATGTTGCATATACTTTAAAATCATCACAAAATATCTCAAGTTGGACTTTAAAAATGAATGTGTTACTTCTGGTATATATCTCAGAAAAAATATCATGTGTTGAAATAAATGTTTTATTAATTCTAACAATATTTTCTTGTATTTTCCAATTTTGAAGTCATTTTAACTATCTTTATGACAATTTGAACAAGAAAAGAATATTTTCCCAATACAATAGCTATAGAACTAACAAGAATTCAAGAGGATCAGGACAGATAGAACTATAACAAAATATTACTTTATAAGTACTAATTATGCAAAGTATAAAAGTCTGTCGTTTGATATCTTGGAGAATTGAGACAAGCAATATGAATTTTGAGAATCTATACAGGAAAGTTTCTTGTGCGAAATAATTTAAATCTAAAATTACAATATTTTTTTCAAGTGTTTGCTTATAGTTGACCTGTATCTGAATTGCCACTGATTGAATAAAGAATTGACATTGAAGTCCAAACAATGCTTCTTTTAGCAATGATTCTAGATGAACCTTTTTATTTGTGGCCAAACCATTTGAATTAAACAGAAATAATACGGAAATTCCCCTCAAGAAAACAGACCGATAACGACAACTTTTCTTAAGAATATTGTAAAATGTTCATGTTCCCTTTTCCTTTACCTAGGAACAACAAAGCAAATTTAAAAAAATTAATAATATTAGTAAATAAATGAGCTAATCACTAATTTTTGGAGTATAAGGTTTTTAAAGTTTTGATTCTATCTTCATATTTTTCATTCCTTGGTGTTTCTTAGTAGACATGTAATTTACTTGGTTTTTCAAGTTAACTCTGTAGGCTAATCGTTCATTTTTCTATTCCTCTTACACGACATGTTGGCTTCATTAGAAATTATATCACTACCTTCTTCCAATAAGCCCAGATATAAATATTTATCACCATCTCTTCACTTTTCTTAACAGAACTGGGACAATAGACTCTTAATTGGTCTCCTATGAGCTTTTACTCTTATCTGACTATAGCCTATTTACCAAAACAAAAAATCTTTTAAAATGTCCTTTATGTCATATCCCTTTCCAGATCAAAACTTTCCATGTTTTCTATTGAGACAAAAATCAAGTCAAGTTGTTCAGTCTGGCTTAAAGGGCATAGATGATCTACCTTTGAGGTTTTTTTTTCCTTCTTATCTCCTGTCACCCTCTTCTCTTGTCCTATATTTCAGTCACACTGAATTTCTTAAGGGCCTTTCAAATTGTTATTTCCTCTGTCTGAAACTGTATTCTCCCATAGTTGTAGGTCTCTGTCTCTTATTTCTCCAGTCAAATATTAGCTGGTTCAAATTCATCCCACCACTTTGCATCCTTTTACTAATAGTTCTCTCTTTCTGTATTTGTTCATGTTTTGAAGAAGACACTTGCATCACTGAGGAGGTCAATGACTTTGTATGAAGTGGAGGCAGCCTATTTTTAGGTGTTTTGTCAGTGAAATATGACTCTAGCACTTACAGACATGTCTGCTACTGAGAAGTCTGTTAATCATAAGTACTGTACCAAGTGCATGAAACCTATGAAGAGTCCATTTAAGACAACAACAATAATTGCAGTATGACCCAGGGAGATGTAGTTCTTAAATCTCTTGGGAAGGTGATCTATTAACAACATTGTGTTCAAAGTAATATTTTACATTTCATCGTCACTTTTTCCAGAAGATTCAAATTTTACTGATCATTCAGGATATGCTTCTCACATTGCATCATAATGACCCACATTAATCTCTGTGCCTATGGAAAGAGGATTACCTTGGAAAGTAACAAGTCATTCAGTACAATTTGGAACACTATGTTTTCTAACACCACAAATTTGATTTTTTCTATTTGATGGCACAAATTAAGATCTGAAGGTATATTTCTTATTTAAAATAGTATGTTAGAATATACATGTATACATAAACAATAGGGAAGTGTGCAATATATTTATAATAAACATAAACAGGAAATATTGAATGGGAAATCAGAAAAAGGTAGGAAACACAACATGAAGAAGGAATCTGCTAATTTATATTTTACTAGATAGGCACTTTGACCAGCTAAGCCACAGAGCCTCTCTTCAACTTATATTTTATATTTCAAATTAATGTTGTTCCTGTCACTAGAAAGCTAAAGCTAACTTGGATCCATGAGAAATAGTGAACTTTTGAACTAATTCACCTGAGTTCCAGTCTGATTCCACAACTTATACACATTGAATTTATAATAGTTACTTTAACTTTTCAGCCCTATGATTTCACATTCTTAAAATGGAACATGAATACAATATAAATGAAGTGTTTCTATGTTAAAATTGTAAATCACTTAGGACAGTATCTTCCATACAGTAAAAACTCAACAAATGTGAACCATAATTCATTATTTCCTGTGGTGGTGGTGGAGTGATGGGAGTTGATACAGAGCAAGAAAAGAGATGCTGAGTAAAGATGTACTAAGTGTAGGAAAACACATTGACTAAGATCAGAAGGGCAACTAAGAAAGGTAAATTTTCACTTTGGCTTCTATGGCTGTAGTAATTAATTACCATATATTTGGTAGCTTAAAATGACATATATTCAATATATTACAGTTCTGGAGGCAAGAAATCAGAATTAAGTTTGACTAAGATAAAATCAATGGGTGCTATAATACAGTCCTTCAGCTCTCTTTAGCAGAGACTCTCCTCCTTGCTACGCCGGTTACTGGAGGCCACTGACCATTCTTGACTTGATGTCATATCATCATTTCTATGTTGGTCAGCACATAGTCTTCTCTTCTTTTTTTAGATCTTCTGCCTTCGTGTTATAAGAACTGATGATTGTATTTAGGACCCAACTGGCTAATCCCGATAATCTCCCCTGTTCTGGGTATTTGGCTTAATCACATGTATTATGTCTTTTGTTCTTCAGGGTAGTATCTTCAAGTTCTAGGGATTAGTATATGGGTATCTTTGTGGTTAACAGCTCTATAAATTCTTTCCAGCATTTATAAATTCTATGACTCAAAAACTTGAGTCATAGTGAATCAAAGTGGTTTGTCATTTTTCTGAGAACTGACTACTTTTAAGTTGTTTTAAACCTCTTGTAAAAACAGATGTCAGAATGATAGGATGTTTGTTAATAGTATAAAACATCATGGACTGCTTTATAACACATTTTTAATCTTTTACAGTTATATAAAGTATTAGTGAATATCGTTGAAATACATATATGTCATCACATATAATATCTTATAATGGATTCATTATATATTATAATGTATATATACATAATACACATATATTACATTATGTATTATATACATACTATATATATCCATAGATAAGTGAAAATAATTCAGTTTTTATTGCCTGACATAAGGTAGTACACTAGATTTATGAGGAGTTAATAAAAACTACAAGTCTCATTTATTTGTACTGTACTGAATATAAATTAATATATATGAACATTTTTGTGAGATTATTCAGTTTGCTTAGTGTGCCGTGCCTATTCACAAATGCTTTATGATTGACATCCTGAATGTTTTCTTTGCTTGCTTGTATTTGAATCAAAGCGATGCAAATGTTAATGTGTTTGTTTAGGTGTGTATCTGGTGTTTTCATAAGAGTTCATATGTGTATTTTAATTTTTCAATTTGAATTATATATATGCATAATTTCTGCTATAATTTTACAGTTTGAGTTTTTACAGTAGCATTTTTACATTTTATCATATTTTTATAATTGCCCACTATGTGTCAAAATATAAAGACCATTCTTTTCAAAATTATTTTTAGCTCATAACCCTTTTACAAAATGAAATTTGTAATATACTGTCTTTTCCTATATCTAGTATTTATTCCTCCATTTATAGCAATTTATTGGGAGATTAAAAAACCAGAATTCTAATGCCCGTAAAATAGGTGGTACTTTACTACTTACTATTATATAGTATGTTTATATAAAATATATTTACAGCTTAGCTCAATTATTTTCACTGATTAATAAAGGACAGTTTAAAAAAGTGAGAGATGTGATTATAATTCTGATGGAAATTTTTATTTATCCTCTATATTTTACACCTTGAAACAGTTGGTCAAATAAACGAAGTATCAAGTTATCTATGAATTCTATTTAAACTTAAATGTCTCTTACAAAACAACTGTTTCAAAGAACACAGCTGAACTATACTTTTTAATTATGAAATTTATATTAGTACATTTTAGATATACATAATGATCACATTCATCATAGCGAATTTGTACCTATACATGATATATCTTGATTCTTCTTTTTCATCCCATCCCTCTCCACTTACTTCAACCCTTCTTCCTCTCTCTACTTACAAAAGTTAGTTTCCATTTTTTTCCTTTCTCTCTTTTTTCTTTTCCTTTCCTTCCTTTCCCCATCCTCCCTCCCTAGTTTCCTTTCCCACTTGAATATTTTCTTCCTATTCAAATTATGAAATAGGAAGAAAATGCTGAACTACCTTTAAATATTTTAATTTTTCCCTTCTTCAAGATTAGCTGATTCTTCTGAATACAAGAAATAAAAAGCCATAATCACCAAATAACATTCTTATTATCGATAATGTTGATTCTCATTTTATGAGAAATCTTAAATAAAAAAATTTTGCTGTAAAACATAATGTGTGAATCCTTTGAAATAGATTTCTCATATTCATTCATTCAGTGAGAGATTTATCAGTCATGTGTTGAAAGAACAGTGAATATGGGATGAAAGTAAAGTGTTTTACAAACAGAGCTATATTGAAATGTTAGGTTTTTAAATTTGGAATTAATTACTTAAAGTCAGTTTCCTCATCTTCAAAATATGACTAAAAATAATTGCTTTAACAGTAGTGAAAAGAATTAAATGTAACAACCATAAAATTCTCTGGTATATTAAGGCATAACAAGCCTCAATTATTAATATTTTTCTGCATTAGTCTTTATACATGATTTTGGGTTCTTTTGGTTTCCTTAGAAAGATATTAAATGTAATACAAAACAAACAAGCAAATAATGTAGAAATAGCTATTACCCTCAAGAAATTTTACCTTATTTACAGTGATAATATATTCGTGTGTAAGTTATTTTTTTGATCCTCAATTTTCTCAATAGTAAATAAAAATGGCAGTTATTGTTTGGTAGTGCGGATTGGCACTGAAGCATTAACAATGTTATGAAAATAGAAATTTAAATTTTCTGTGAAATAGTGATTAATGAAATATGCAGCTAGGAATTTAATCAGGGCAATCGCACTGCACTGATTGTAGCGGTGGCAGTAACAGCTGTAGTAATTATAACAAATGTACAGACATGAACATTCATATGTGTATGTGCATGTGTGTTCTTAAGTATCCGAGCACTTTTCCATATAGAAAGTAGGGTAGATTACTTCATCTTAACAACATCCTGTGAAGTAGTTTTTCTTATTTACATTTCACAAACGTAGCATTTAGTCATTAGGACTACAGTTTTAGATGGTAAAGTTGAGTTTAAAATTTGAAGCTGTGTAATAATAAATAATATTATCCTTGGTAGAGCATTTTTTTAAGACTATCCTTTGCCTTGTATTATTTCCAGATCTCCAGGAAATTTAACATAAGATATAGATGTCCACAAGACAAGTTTGTGTAAATGCCTACGTTTTACAGCTTTGCAGTATTTTTCGAAATCCTAAGCTCTTGGTGAAAATTTGTAAAGGACCTATTGCTTCAGAAACTTATGAAGCAGCTTCTTATGTCTGATCTTAGACACACAGAAGAACCCTATAAAGAATAGGAAGGTTTATATCTTCGGTGTGTCCTTTTTTATAGTCCCTCTTCCACCTCTTTAAGATATTTTGATATGACAGAACACTGTGAGACGAGGCGGGGGCAATGCATAACTGAATCAGTCTTTAAAGCCAAATTGTGTGAACAGTAGTAAATAGGACATTTTGTCTCTATGTTCCTCCATCCACTGGCAGCTGACATTCTGCTTCTACTGAGACTGAGCACTTATTCTATAAACCACAACATCCTATCAGACATTTTTTAACCAATATTTAAGATTTTCTTTCAGAGCATAACGTCCTTTGAGACACTTTAAGATCTGACTTATGCACCCTTGCTGGATAGAATGAAATGTCGAACATAACAGAACCTAACAGAACCTCAGGTTTAGGACCAGGAGTTATGTGAACTACAATTAAGAGCAAGGACTGCTGACCATAAAATCACAAAATAGGACTCAAATGGTGAAAGCAAAAAAGACACAAGCAAGTGAGCAAGCAAGACCCAGTTCATTATAAGACCCTCAACTCCCTAAAACACTTAAAACTCTTGTTCACTACCTAGGCAGTGAGGCAGATTAGAGCATGCCTCCTGTGTCCTTGCTGGGCAGTCTTCGGTAAACCTCTTGCTTTTTTGCAAAAACTGTTGCTATGGTACTGGAATCAACATATGTCCCGTGAATCCTTGCTCAGGAGCATTTCCACACTGTTCTGTGTAGATGGAAACTTACTGAATCTTCTGAACTACTGAACCATTATCACTTGCTATATGTAGATTAATGTTTATTCAACCCTAAATGATTCCATAACCTCCTAATTTGCATTATTTTCTGTGAAGAGAAATATGAAAACATAAGAAAAGATTATCATAAGTATAACCTACATGATTTTGTGCTAAAATTGAGCAGAAAATCCAAGGTGAAGGCTTCCTGAAAGACAAAACAACAACAACAATAACAATAAAACAGAGTTATTTATCTTTGTTGCCCTAGAATCCTTCAGAGGTCTACAATTATTATCTGTAGACTAACAAAGCAGTGATATAATGCAATATTTACCTTTCAATTTGCAATGTTAGTGAAAAAAATTTATCCATTGCTTTAATTTTATCCAAGAAAATTATTTGTACCAACATGAGTGCAATTTGAAATATGTATAAGGAAATATGTCAGTGGGACAGGAACACAGGGATGCTCTAAGAAGCTGAAATTCCTTTGCAAGTTATAATCTCACTTTAGTCATGTTGTTGCATTTAATCACTTATATTTTTAAATGAGTCTGGTCATCTCTCTGTGAGACAGGCTGTAGAAATGATATACCACTGAAAGTTTTTGTGTTCAATATTTGTGGATGTCAAAAACTCAAAAAATTGCATTCATACCAAAACAGAGCTTAGTAACACATCATTACAAATTTGTTTGTTCACTCATCTAAAACAATCAAGATAGAGTTTAATTTTCAAGAATTTAATTAGTGATACTGCATGCTCATATGTTTTTTGGAAACTAAAATAAGTCATAGGACTGGTATAATAACCCCCGGCCAGCCAGATTATGTCAGTCTAAGCAAGTCTAGGCAAGTACATGTCACATAAAGGCCCCTGTATCTAAAAGAAACTAGGCTGTTAAGGAAAGTTCATTGTCTTGGTTATATTTCAAGTTCCTAAAATTTTATAATTTCCAAACTAAGCTGCAAACTTATGATCAAAGAATGCACATTTAAAATTATATACAATATGGGATTAAAAAGTGAAAATTACATTTTATTTGCATGATATCATTCATATATTTTATGTGATGTAGATGTTTTGGTCAGATGAGACTCATAAACTGCACCTCAGAAAATGTAACTTCAAGTTACTACTGTACCATTTAATTGCTCTGAGATTTTTCTCAATTTCTTTTGAGAGCATTAATTTGTATAATTGGTAATTTAATGTCTTAGTAGCTATCATTAAATTGTTTGAGACTTACATAAGGTATTGTGTCACAACATCACTATATTTGAAACTGTACATTCTTATGTAAATCATATCTGCTGTAAGTAATATCACTAAATAGCAATAGTTATGGAAACTTTCAATTTATATATTGAATAAAAACATTTTTATTTTCAATGAATTCAGTAATACAAATAAATATAAATGTATGTTTTGATACATTCAAAATAGCTGATGACTGAAGTCAATCCCACAGATATAATTCTGTCACCTTTATTTTAAATAACTTGATTGAGCCTCAGTTCTGTCAACAGCAAAGTAGGAATCACATATATGGTATGATATTACTGTAGATACTAAGAAAAAAAAAGATAATTGACTCATGGTACAAATTGACAATATCTTATTAAAATATATAAATCTGTGGTATAAATAATTTATATAGATCTCTAAAATTAAGAATAACACATTGATTGATATAAAATAAGTATTTCCTCCAAAATCCACAGAAGAAATGCCAGAAAAATAACATGCATGAGGAAAATTTTTAAAATCATTAGCATGACTTCAAAGAAATGTTTTCCCATTGCTGTTACGCTTATTTTAGAAACTAAGAAAATGTTTTACAAAAATGATTTATTACCATTTACTGCAACAGTTTTGCCCAGAATCGCCTGTTATTGAAAATGTCTAAAGCTTTTTTGAATTATAGTCTAATTCTGTATATAATTCTTTGCTATAATTTTCTTTGCAAATGTTATGAGTTATGAGTTAATTTATCAACTTCTGTGGATGTAGGGATTTAATATCACAGTTTATACAGTCAGTCACATTTACTGAGGGGGTTGGGTTCCATTAGAATAACAGCATGGTCCAATTTCAGCTCCTCTCCAGTTCTTTGAGCACACTTCCTTGGAATGTCAGCTGGATCATTCTTAAATTGTTCTGCCAAAAATCATCTCATCAGAGAAATCTTCTCCCAAAGCACTATCAAATAGCATCCTATAAACAATTATAACCTTGTGTAATTTGTCATATTCATAGAAACTACTTCATATACAGTACGTTCTTACTGTTTTTCCACACCTAAATATAAAATATCTGAAACTAAGATTTTTTTTTATCCAACGTAATTTCACCAGCATCTAATATAGGATCTGACACGTAACTTACATTCAATAAATATTGTTTGAATAAATGAATTTATTAAACAAATAGTTAAATTTTTTAATAGATAGTAACACATGAGGTAGTATGGGAGATCAAGAAAAGCTTAAATCTTCCCTGAATAATTTGGTAAAGGGATGAATTATTTTTGTAAGGACATACAACAAATAGGTAGCAAAGCCAAGAATTGGAGACGTATTTGTGGAATTCACTGGACTCCACTACTATAAAGTTTTGATAACAAAATCAAATTTACTTAATCAAAAGCTTGCAGCATTATTATAGACATAGTTTATGAATTTGTAGAAATTAGGTACATATACCTAAAACATATTATTAAACTTTTGGCATAAGGAAACAACTCCATGGCATATTAAAATTAAATTGATTGAGAGGAGTAGTAAATATAAATATATGAATAGAGAAAAATACAAATTATAAACAGTGTCAGAAAGAATGAGAGACTTTTAGAGAGGCACAGGGCAAATTAGAAGACAATGCAATGAAATCTCTAAAGCACTTAAAAATGTTGTCAACTTAGAGTTCTATACATAGAATTAATCTTTCTTTTTAGACAAATAAAGGCTCATAGAATTTTTCACTAGCAGATAGGCCCTACAAAAATGTTAAATAAGTTTTTCGGAAATATAATTTTTAAAATTCATGAAAAATATTTTTTGTTTCATGTTTGAAAACCACTTTGAAGATAAATGGAATCTCTGGGGGAACTGAGGACAAAGGCAGCTTCCTGAGTTCCATCTCTCAATATATTAAACACAAAATAATAAGAAAATTACCAATACCAGAGCCTTGACAAAACCAATAAATGTCCAAACATCAAACCAACCTTGAGTTTAAAAGAATCCCTGTACACAATTCCTCAGGTTACTTTTTACTCCCTCCCATTGCAGGGATGGAGAAGGAGAGCTAGCAAGAGATTTAGGTCAGATCAAACAGGTGCCAAAATGACTGTCTGAAAGATAATAAAAAAGTGATCTATTTGGTCAGACCATGGACTACAGGGGAAAGACTTAGCAGCCCATGCAGTTGGAAGGGGCTGTTAGACTGAATTTCCTCCATGGAAGAAAAAGCCAGAAAGAAAGGGAGAAGTGACTTTTGCTAATGAGCAGGTAGCAGGGGCTGAACAGGGAACGAAAGGTAAAGGAGGCCTTCAGGGTTCTCCAGAGACAATGATGTCCAGCAACAGACAGAGGAGGCATCCTGGCCTTACATTTAATCTTAATGAGAAGTCCACTGAGTTTCTCCATTAAGCATGAGATCTAAAATAGAGATTTGTTCCTCTCTACCCCCTTGTTGGCAGAAAAAATGTTTCCAGTTCAGGTTTATATAAAACCATGGATAGAAAATCAAAGCCTATTTTAATTATTAAAACACACAAAAGAAGTTCTCATTATCAGTCATCAGACCATGGGCTATGGGCAAAGGAGAGTGATAGAGAAAGATGACAGATACATGATAGGTAGGTAGATAGATAGATAGAGAGAGAGAGAGAGAGATGGATAGATAGATGGATGAGGGGATAAAAGAGAGACAAAAACTGCAGACATAAGTTTTGTGAAAGTGGGTGAAGACTAATTTCACAAAAACGGTAGGTATAAGAAGAAACTGGAAATACATGAAATGACTAGTGCATTATTGCAAGTGTAGTTTATCCAGGGTATGCAAGGTATTTTCAACATTTAAAAATCCAACAATTAAAGCTCTGTATCAACAAAATTAAAATAAAATGTGTATCTCTCAGCCTTATTCTTTTTAAATTGTATAATCGCCATATGTTATGGCTTGTATGTTCATGACCCTGAAAGCAGCATGTGGTCATAGGTGGGGCTTTTGGCAGGTGATTGGATCTAGTGAGTGTGACTGCAGATTAAGGGTGCGGATAATGAAACCCCTACCCGGAGTGTGAGTGGCACCAATAAATAGGCTGGTAGACTGGCTGGGATAAAAGGAAGCGGCAGGCAGGCTTGCCAGGGCAAGAACTGTTTCTCCTCACCAGTGCCCCTCTGCCATTCACCCTCCCTCACAGCCAGCCTACTATGCACTGAAACTTTAACAAAATGTGAGCTGAAATGAAATTTTCCGCCTTTAACCTGTGGGAGTCAGGTATCTAGTGTCAGCAACAAGAAAAGTAACTATAGCACCATATATTTAGAAAAAAAATTGACAAAATGTAACAGTATCATAATTAAAAACAACACAAATTCTTCAAAATAAAATCTTTACAGCCAGATATAACAATCTCATTTTAGAAATTTAGTCAAGCAACATAAAAATGTTAGCACACACAAAGAATTACATAAAAGATGTTTATAAGAACTATATTCATAATTTTTGAAAACTGGAAGCAACCCAAAATGCCTATCATCTGATTCATGTTAAACAAATTGGTGAGTTCACACAACTTTTGACAGACTATTTGACAGTAACAGATTAACTTATGCATATAAAAGTGAGTAGAACCAAACTTGAAAATGCCAATCAAAGAAGTACAGAATAAAATAAAATATGAATCATCTCATTTATATCAAAAAGTTGTAAGAAATGGGGCGAAGGGAGGGAGCCATCCACAATGTAGAATGAGTAATCTTTGGAGATGAAGAGAACTTGGACTATGTCTTTATTATGATAACGGTTGCAGGGCTTTCTATACTTGTTAAAACCATGAGACTCTACTGTTAAAAATAACAAATTTAACTATATGCAAATTATTCCTTTTTAAACTTGACTGGTAAAATGTAAAAAGAGTTAGGAAAAGATAAGCTATAAAAGCACTAGTCAAGCAGGGTGTGGTGGCACGTGGACTCCAGCACTCTGGAGGCTGAAGCAGGAGAATTGTCTAGATTTCAGGGCGAGCTTGGGCTACATAGTGAGTTCAAGGACAGCTCAAAATAAGTAGTGAGATCTCTCTCATGAATCCCCTCCACAAAAAAAGCACTAATCAAAATACACTTAGAGAGACTCTATTTGTGCCAGATAATGTGGACTTTGGAACAAAGAACTTAGCCAGGAACAAAGAGAGCAATTTTATAATGATAAACTACTCAATTCTTTAAGAAGGCTAAGAAAAGAAAATCCTTTGTGAATATGCACATAACAATAGAGCTTCAAAAAACATGAAGCAAAAACTGAACTAAAAGATGAACTTGGCAAACCCATAATTATACTCAGGCACAGTAACACTCTTTCTCCATTATGGGTAAATAACTGTTTATCGGTAGAACTAATAGACAAATAAGCAGTAAGGATATACTAGACTTAAGTAGCACTATCCAGCAACCTGACCTGAATGGTCTTCCACTTAAAAAAAGGACCACACATTCATTTCAATTGATCATGAACATCCTTGAAGGCAAAATTGATTTTCTAAAATTTTCTAATTATTTTGGAAAGATTTGTAGTTATCTTATTGTTAGTGATTTCTAATATAATTCAATTTATTTTGCCAGAGAACATACTATGTAAGCTTGAAATATTTAGAAAATCACTGAGACTTATGGTATGGCTCAACATGTATTCTACATTGAAGAACATTTTAAGTGTGCTTTAAAAATGTATATTGTACTGTTTGACAATAAGTGATGCTGATCATATCTTCTCTATGTTTCTCTATCATTTCTAATGTTTCTGCCTGATACTGAGTGCTTTGTTAAAATCTTCAACAACGATTGTGGTTATTTTGTCAATTTTCCATCTTCATTGAAATGCATTTTCACTAGCTATAGATTTTTAGGTTGATATTCTTCCCTTGTGCCTTGGACTTAAAGACAAGACTCCATTGTCAATTGATCTCTTTTGTCTCCTGATAAGAAGTAACCTGATATTAATTATTTCAATTTTCTTATGTAAAAATTGTCCTTTTCGCTTTAGTGTTTTTTAAGACTTCCCTAGTCAATTTAAGTTTTTAGTAATGTGTTTATTATGTGTCTAAATATGGTTAACTTTTTATTTGCCCTGCTTAGAATGTCTTTGGATCCTTGATTTTTAAGTAGGCATTTTTCAAAAAATTTAGGGAAATCAAATTTTTAAAATAATTTTGGCCTTTTTTTTTTAGAACTTGTCCTTTTAGAACCCCAAATAAAAATCAGAAAGCTTAATTTTGCATGTCTATTGTTCAGTGTTCCCTTGGCTACAATGAAATGGCCAGCATCACAACTTACAAGAGAAAGGATTAATTTTAACTCGTGGTTACAAGAGTTCAGTCTATAGTCAGCTGGCTCTAAGGCAGCAACATCACAGTAAAAGGGCTTGGGGGAACAGAACTCATTTCATGATGGCCAGGAACCAGAGCACGGAACAGCACCAGAGAGAAAGGGGTTAAGACCAGATATAGTACCCATAGTCATGCCTCCATGACTCACCTAAAAAAAACAGGAGGTGTTTTACTAGGCTGCTCTCAGGTCAATCAAGTTGATAATCAAGATTAACCATGATGGTGCAAAGGGCCATTGAAATACTTTTGCTTTTGCAAACACCTTTTGTCTTTCTATTCCTCAGATGTGATGATTCTATTTGTCAGTGTTCAAATGTATTGATCTTTCCTTCTGCCATCTATAGCCTACTATTAGCTTAATAAATACAACTTTTCGTTTCATATTATTGGATTTTATTTACTAGAATTGCCATAAAACCTTATTCTTATAATTTATATTTTTTCAAAAATTATTTGTCAATTCACCCACTACTTCTATTTTCCTGTAGATTTTAATGAGATTTATCATTTTGTGCGGCACAAATATGGAGAATACAATTATGTTACCTATCCTTTAAATAGTTTTGATTTTTTTGTTGTTGTTCTAGACCTCTACTCAATTCAAATCAGAGTTCTGTCTCTCTCTCTGAAATTTTTCTCTTTCAGAATTCCTGAAAGATGTTACATTTTTGTTGGCAAATCTGAAACTTCCTCTATATAGGTACAGTTCAGTGGTCAAGCACTGATAGCTCAACATCTATGCAGCATATATAATATAAGTTTGGGCACATTCCCTGTGTTCTTTTTCCACAGTGAGAACCGGATTTTGCCTGAGGTAAAAAGACTTGTAAAGTCAAATCTGACTAGATACAGTTTCATTTTTCTAACATCTATTTCTCTTCAATTTGTGCAGTTTTCCATGTCTAAATCTCTCTTTAACCTTCAAGCAGTTATTTGTGTTTTTCAAGAGTATACAGTATATTGATATCTGTGGGTGATTTAATCAGGCAAGCTGTCCCACCATAGCTGAAATGAATCCACGCTACAGCAGCCGTGACTATCCAACTCAAAATGTTCTAAATTTTTTAAAGTGTAGGTTAAACGATGATGGGACACAGTTTGCCCAATTGGATGCTCTATAAAGTAATAGTCCCTTGAAGCATGCTGCTATTTGTTATTAAATTTTTATAGGATTTTTATAGCTTTGGGCTTGTCTGGATGTTACTACATCCACTAAGCATCTAAGCAGGTTTAAACATATCTACTGGGAAAAATAAATACAGTATATGCTATGGAAAGAATGAAAGCCAAAATGGTTGGGTTATGGAGTCTTCATAGTGGATTTCTGAAAATGTAACAGCAGCAGAATTCTATACTGTATAATGGTATAAACCAGAAAATAATTAATTTATACTAAACAAGATTCAAGATTTGGCCTAGAGAATAGAAATCAAGAATGGTTCCCAAGAATATTTTGATATCTAGTGTTTGAGTACAAGTAGGAAATAAAGAAAATATTAAAATAGGACTTCATCTAGCTAGGATGTGATAGAAGACTATTTTGAACACAGAGGGGAAACAAACTATGCAGATGGCAATTTGAATCTATTAAGTACAAAATGAGTTATTTTCGTGTGCATAGTGTTTTTGTACATATTGTGTGCTTACTCCTATAAATATTTTATTATAGATGAGAAATCCAACACCTGTTGAGGTCATCAACTTATCTGGTGTTGTACAGTGAGCTCTGAATCCAGAGAGTTCCACTTCTAGACCTCTCCCACTTTCAAGGCTGTGTGTACTTATGTTTGTTGAATACAACAACCTGCCTAAACTTTGAAATGGAAAGAGATTAAAGAATATTCGTATTATCAATATTAATATTATTCATGTGTTGTCCCTACAATTGTGAATACAGAGCCCGCACTAGCGTGACTGGAAGCAAAGTTTTCCAAAGGTCCTGTGTTTTAATGTTACTAAGTTCAGGGTTACAAACACAAACTTACCAATTTCAGATATCTCCTCAATGTTCCCTGAGTTTTCTATGCTCTGAGCAGACCTGATGCATTTGTTATCAGGACTTACCTTCCCGCCACTACTCTCCACCTCTCCCCTCCCCTCTCCTTATCCCCGTTTCTCTCCGTCTCTCTTTCCCTTCCCTCCCTCTTTCTTTCTTCCCTTTTTAAATAACTTTTCAAACTTTGATAGATTTAAATGCTACATTCCTACAAGAAGACTTCATTATATGTGGTCCTTGGGCAGTGGATACTGCTTTTTATTATTGTGCTAAGTAGTGAAGTTTGAGAAACTTATTTCACATATTTATTATGCTAAATGTACAGTTATTTATTACACTTTCATTCTGTGCCTCAATAAAACATGCATACCATAGTGTGCAGGGGTCAACCCTGGCTGTTCATTAACATATCAAACAATATATAGCCCATCACTTTCTAATTTTATTTATTGGTTTTTTTTTTGTTTTTTTTTTTTTGGTACCATGGATAGAACTTGGGACCTTGTGCTTGCGAGGCAGCGGGCAGAACCACTGAGCTAAATCCTTGGCCCCCATCACTTTCTAATTTTAATTATGGAATATTTTGTAGTAGTTTTATTTTGTAAGTTAGCCTAACAAATTTAGGTGTGCACAGTTTATCACTGAACTTTACTTTCTTGTTACTTTTGATGATAGATCCTCATAAGGTACAGCAAAATGTATCTTCATAAGTTTTTTATGTTCCAGGAATCTTACTATGATACAGTTTATAACTGGATTTTGAAGTGCTATTTTAGAATAGTAGATTTTACTTTCCTTGAAGCAGTTTCCAAGGGAGAAAATAAAAAATGTAACTGGAGCCCATTAAATTGATATCGGTTCTCTTTTCTGATATTTCACTCAGTATTTCCCACACTTGTATGACTTTACTAGGTCCTCCTAGGTTCACACAATCAACTGCCCAAACTGCAGTATTAGGGAAGTTTTCCCCCATTGGCATGAGGATGTCTCACGTTCCTGAGCTTATTCATTTGTGACTTTTGAAGGCTTCCAGTTAAGTCACGTCTTTTCAGCCTGAGACTCTAAGGAATTTCACAGGTGAAACACTGAAAGAAAAAGTTGAAAAGAGTCAAAAGCAAGCGGGACTAGAAGGGAATACAAGCAGCGCAGACAGGGCAGAAATCAAAGCTTCAAAGTCGGAAGTGTGGGAGCTCATGTACACAGAGATATCAAAAGAAAAACAAAGGGTAACAAGAGAAAGCCTTCCGAGAAATTGGAAAAAAAGTATTTTAAGCAATATCTACCTCTGAGATTAAACTCTGTTGAAAAATGCAGATTGAAATGAATAACAACTTTCTTTCAGAATGCCATTCCATTCTGTGCTGCGGGGCCAGTCCTTTATACACACAATGCCAAACTCCTTTGTTTCCACAAAGGAAGCTGTGATTTGGGAGAGTCTGATGTGAGGATTTTCAGATTAGTAAAAGTATAATCTTTCTTCACTTTATGTAATAATGCATTTACTATCATAATAAGTTGCGTTTAATGTATGCTTAATTAAACCATGTCCCAGTTTGCACATAATTTGGGAAGCTTTGTCACATGAAAGTAATTCTTTCAGCTCATGTTAATTGAGATTCCTAGCAACAAATTTTGAGGTATTCAAGCCAATCTTCAGAATACATTTCCTTGCTTGATAGATTCTAATCTCAGTGTACTGCATTATCATTGAAGTTTAGAAAGTAAGGCACTGTACAGGTGATGGGATTACTGGATTTTTAAAATTGAAATTGGTATGCTAATGTAATATTAAATTAAAATTTATAAAAATAAATAAATTTTAATTTATAATTTTAATTAAAAAAACTAAATTTTTATGAAACTTTACCTGTATAAATTTATGTGTCCAGGAATTATATAATTGTGCAACAAAATCGACTGGCAATACTATTGATAGTTGTGCAACATCAGAGTGCAACAAAATCCACTGGCAATACTATTGATTAGGAGTCAAAATGAGATCATAGTTTATATTTGAAGAAAGAAATAGAAACTGTTTTAAATCAAAGTAATTCTTTTGAGTAGAATTTTGCTTGTCCTATAAATGTAGTACTGTATAAAGACATGTCATTCAGAATAAAAAGACTATATCTAAAATGATCAGTTTTGTCTCTGATCCTTGAGTTACTTTACAAAAAGAATATGTATTAAAAATGATACTTGTGCATTTAAGTAAATTATAAGAAGCTGCAATTTAATAACAAAATCAAAATATTTAGTATTTTTCAAGTTAAAGAGAATTTTTTTTCAGATTACTTGGGACTATAACTGAAGTAACAGAAGGGTTCATATCTTCCTCAATCAGCCAGAAAACCATTCATGAAATTAAAAAGGAAGGGATTACAGTTTATTTTTTCTTGATAATAAAATTTATTTAAAACTCTTCTTGTAATCAAGGTAGATTAGGCCCTCACTCAAAAGGAATGACAAACAAAATGAAAGTGGAGGAAGCATATGAAAGTACAGTTGCAAGACATCAAGCATCAGGCTAGATATCAAGAATTGAATGATTCAGCAGGAAATAAAAGCTAATCATCTCTAAGAAATGGAAAACAACCAGGAAAATGTCTAAAATTACATGTTGAGAAAATTTCTGCCATTGGAACTGGTAGGGGACTCACAGTTTGGGTTTAGTACACACATTAGGTTTAGGAGATGGAGCCTAGAGAACAGGAAAACCAAGACAACTAGAGCTGGAAAAACCTGATGTCTGAGAAGGAGTCATATAAGAGTAAAATCTAGAGATCTGAAATCAGACCTCTGAGTATGCCACTCTTTAATCAGGCTTATTGGAGGGACATAACTTAAGTCAGGGGCAAAAAACCATCTGGTGGAGTGTGCAACCTCCAGTACTCACACAGGGCTGTTTTTCTTGAACAGACAGGAAATTGTAATTCATAGGGAATTGAACAGAGTACTCTAAAGGATTTAGTAATAGGAGTGAAGATAATTATCCAGAAACTGATCTATAGTGTCACATAATAAATCTCAAAAGCAACACATGAAAAGATCAGGTTTCCAAATAACTGAAACTGGTAAAGTTCAGGAATAATGATAGAAATACAAAAACTATCTAACAACTAAAAAGAATTGATAATACCTGATATCTAAACAAAAATGCCAGGCATACAGAGAAGCAGAAAAATGTAAGGCATAATAAGGAGACAAAAATTAATCACACCAGACCCAGAAATGACAGCCTGTTACATTAACACATTTTTATCTGTATTTAAGAAGTTCAGAAACATAGGTAAAGAAAATAGATGTTAAAAACATACACATTGATGTGCTAGGGAAGAAATTATAGTAGGTGCTATAAAAAGTACACAAGAGGCTGGGTGGGATTAACAGTAGACTGGATACTGCATGAGGAAAATAGATTACTAAAGTAGGAAAATAACCCAAATAAATTAATGATAAACTAAAATAAGTGGATTTGTCCCTCCAGAATGTCATAAAACATTCTTTAAACTGAAGGGAAATGATGTCAGTTCAGAGTATAAATTTATACAATGGAATGTAAAAACTATGCAAATGATAACTGTTTATGCAAATATTCATTGTTTTTATTAAATAAATCTTATTAAAATATGATTGTCTAAACAGAGATGACAAGAGTGTAGTATAGAGTTTACAATATTCCTGAAAATAAATTTCCTAAGATCAACAGCACAAAGGATGGAATCAGGGGAAGGGAAACATGCAATTCTTCTTATACTGCATGTGAAATGGTATAATATGTCTAAAAGGGGGCTAGGAGGAGTTATAGCTGTGTACTAAAGCTACCACTAACATGAAAAAAGAAATTACCACTTATACTGACCAAGACTGCCTCAAGGTTCCCATCAGCTTGAGTGAATTTTCTGACTATAGATTCTTGCTTCTGCCTTTCTAAAAGAATTCAGTTTAGAAAACTGATTAGCACAAATTATTTTTTTTGCCTTTTTGAGATATAAATCTTTGCCTAGAATAACTTTATACATTGAACTTTGTAAGTTAAAAGTCTGCTTCTTGAGATAAATTATGAAATGATAAAACAATTTTTAAATAATATAAATAAGTAAAACCAATAATTCAACTTGGAAGAAAATATTTACAAATCATATATAAATTAAACAACATGTAGTCACATATATTCATGGATACACACACACACACACATATATATATTTCTCAAATCTAAATAATATGATAATAAACAACTGGAATTAAGATATCAATTCTCCACGAGGAATACAATGAGTATGTACTGCAAATATGTGCCGATTAAAAATAAAAATTGAAAAAAAAGAAACAATTCAATAATGGGAAACAATAAGAGATATTTCTCCAAAGATTAGGAATATAAAAAAGACATTGCCGATAAATTTAATTTGGTATCTTAGACATGATTATGGAATAAAAAAGAGATACCAATATAAAGGAAGAAAATCTATATAAAGTATACACTGTAGTATAAAATTAATTAATTAATTAATTAAAATGATTAATTTCCTGAATGGCTCTTGCAAAGTTTATTGCCTTTAGTTTTGTGATTTTGCATCTCTCGCTTACATTTTTTGGTTTCTCTGCTAAGCAATATAAGGGCCTGTGAAAGATACTCATGCCCTAATCTTTGAACTCTGAATATTTTCCTTTCTTGCCAAAATGTTCTTGGATTTTATCAATAAAATCAAGAACCTCAAAATTGGGAGCCCATCCTATACAATTCAAGCAGGAGCAGTCTGAACACAGCAGTTCTTTAAAGCACTGACATTTTTCTATCTGGAAACAAGAAAAAAATTGCAGAAAGAGAAATCAGAGAGATTAAAGCCAGAAAAGGATTTGGTGCATTGCTGGTATATTTGAGAAATAAACCCCCAGGCACAAGGAGTGTAAAGAAACCTCCTGAACCTAAGGGGAGCCCCAACTGGCAGTCACTCAGAAAACAAGGGCCTGAGGCACCGGATTGTGACATCAACCTCAGTGAGCTTGGTAGCCCATTCTTTCCAGATATTTCTGATGACCCTCTGGCTGATCTGGATAATATGTTAATTTCAGCTTTAGGAGCAAGGAGCAAAGAAACCACCAGTTGAACCAACCTGTTCCTCTAAATGTACAGAACTGAGAAAATATAACGTTTTACTTTAAGGAATAAAGCTTCTGGTAAGTTGTTATGCTGCTGATAGAACCATAAGTGAGGCTGGTACTGGGAGTTGAATCTAGGGCCTTGGGTTTTCAGATCTTTTTTTTTTTCCAGATAATTTCCCTAAATTGCCCAGGCTGGACTCAAAATTTCAATCTTTCTGCCTCAGCCTGCCAGAGTACTGGGTCTCATTAAATATTAAGCAAAAAAAAGAACCACCAAGGGATTTTTCCAATGTATTGGTAGCATTTTGGATTCCTACCAGCAATGCATAAGAATTTCAATTGCTCTGCATTCTCACCACCTCTGGATATTTTCTGCACTGTATTAAAAAGATTAGCCTTCTAAAAATAAATATACAATGGTATTCCATCTTGAATTTAGTTTTTATTGTTTTATTTTAATGACTGATACATTTGAACATCTCATATACATGTGTGCTATTTGTTTATATTTTCTTGTGTCTATACAAATCTTTTGCCTATATTATTATTGAATTTTAAGAGATAATCTCTATTCACAGATTCTATATTTATAAATTTTCATCTTGCTGCAATTTAATTATTGCCTTCAAATAAGTATTTAAGGTCATTCATAGACATAAATATGTCCGGAGAGGGAAAAAAATTGAGTATTCATTATGTATGCTCCCAGTTGAGCTAGAACAAGGTGATTTTCTGCTTAATTGTTTAGCTCTGATACTGTTGGGAACAAGACTATGTGAGGAATTATTGGGGGCTAAATTGTGACTTATACCCCAAAGTCCCAAGGCCTATATGACCTGCCTTGGGAAATAGAAAAGCATACAGAAGGCTGAATGCTTTCTGGCTGTGTAGAGAATGCTTATAATCACAGTAGTCTCATGACATGATTACCTCTGCTGAAGACAATGTAAAAAATGTCATTTCCTTATTAACTTGTGCAGATATACAGGCGTAGGGAAGACCTTGTTCCCTTTTCATATTCTCCTCTTGTAAAAGTTTAACTTGTTTCCTATTTTTCAAAATATCTTTTTAACTGTTACTGTTCCACAAATGATACATGACCCCTTACCCTTATACTTCTTACTGGCTAGTAAAAGTGGGGCAACTGTGGAGATTGTTGAGTCTGTCCAATAGAGGCAGACACTTTCAGGTCCTCTTGTACCTTGAATATTGTCTCTATTTCTCTTTATTCCCCATCATTGCCCCGTCACAGGTACCCGAGGGAATGATCAGCCCTAAGGATGATTCTGTAAAAAAGTTTGGCATCCAATGTAATGGTTTCCACATCTTCATGCTTCTTGTTGATGACCTCATTTTTTAAAATGGCCTTCAAATGTATTTCATAGGTGATGCATAGTGCTGCTGAATGGAAATCTGGGATGTGACTTACAGACAAAATACATGCGCTTGATTACCTTTGATTAGGCACAAGGTTATACTTCTTTTGGTCATTACTTCAATGTTAATTGTTTACCAAAATACATTAATAAGGGGTCTTTTAGCTGAGCATAGGAGAGGCCACCTGTAGTTCTAGTGCTCCAAAGGTTGAGATGAGAGAAACACTTGAACTCTCAGTTTGAGAACAACCTGATAAATGGAACATGACACTGCTAAACAAATAAATGAACAAATAAATTATTTATTTTGGGTATATTATATTTTTTTTACAAATTTCATGGGTTAAACATAATTCACTTTACTCAGTAATTTAATATCTATGCTTTTTAAATTTGTTCTCAGCAATCTCTGCTATCTTCATTTATTACCTGAAGAGCTTCTTTCAGTATTCCTTTCAAAGTATTATTCACGTCTATAAATACTATTAGAAATTATCTTAATTTTTCATTATTTTTCCTATCTAACCAAAAGGTATTTTATTGTGTTTAGAGTTCAAGGTTGACAATTATTTTCTTTTAGCACTTGAAAAATGCCATCCCACTCTTTTCTTATTTCAATAATTTCTGATGAAACTCTATCATTCAAATCTTTGTTTCTCTATATTAAATGTGATATTTTTCTCTGGATGCTAATAAGATATTTTTCTTTTTGATTTTCAATTATTTGATTATGATATTATTTGCTCTGAATTTCTTTAAGCCGATATTATTTAAGTTTACTGTGTTCTTGGATCTGTGAATTTTTATTTTTAACTAGATTTGGGAAATTTTCTCTCATTTTTCTTCAGGTGTTTATTTCTTTAAGTGCTTCTTCTGAAACTCCTATATCATTTATATTGAATACTTGAGATTGTTTTATTTTTTTAGTTGAGATTGTTTCCAAAGACATTAGCATGAACACAGTTTTATTTTTTCAAATTTTTGTACTACAATCTACCATTTAAGCTATTCTGAAGTTAGTATCTATTGATTGTTTTGATAGATGAGAATTGTTGAGATTTTCTTTTTTCTGCATGCATTTTTAAAAATTTGGTATGTTTCCTTGTTGCGGTATATCGTATCATTCAATTATGGCTCTTGTTGAAATCTGCTGGATATTAAGGTTAAGACCAAATGTCTTTAATAACGTTCTTCTGGTTGTAATTTACAAAGTCATTTCATTGGTGTTCTGATACTCTCCTTATTTTATAATGCCTAGCCTAAAGGCAACTATTGCTTTCAATGTTTAAAGCCTTTTCTATGCCAATTCAAGTCAATTTAAGCATGTGTGTCTATGGGATGAATACAGGTCTTAACACACCTGTTTTTTCCCCATACCTAGGCTATATGCCAAGACAATCTGTTTATGAACCTGGATTTTAGCATTCCCTCACTCTCTATAAGATTCTGTTTCCCAGAATTTGTTACCACTCTACTTTTTGGGAATGGGAAGATTTCTTTCTCATGACTGGTACTCATGTGGTGTAGAATAGAGAGCATCAAAAGAGAACTGTGCCTGAGGTCTGTCTTAATAGGTAACAGTGGGGAGAATTGTACCTTTTATTTTTGTTACTGAGTGTAAATCAAAGAGTGCATTGGGCTCTATCCTGAAATATTTGACATCTCATGGATAGAAAGATGAGATGAGACACCACTGGTTTTCTGATCTTCTAGATAGAGACAGTAAGTTCATTTAGGAGTATGTTTCATCTTTTCCTAATGACAATTTATTTTTTCTGGGTACCACTGCATGTAGGACAAGCTCAATACAGGCAAAATTAATTATTAAATAATTAGCTAACACCTATTAGGTTGTTTCTTAATTCCTGAGGTTATTATCTACTCTATCTACTTTTATCTATTTTTAGATTTGTGTTATTTGGTTTAAACATTTTAGTGCAAGCTTAATAAATGTAATTTGAGGGAAATATAGGATGAAATATAATCAATTCCTTTGGTTAAGAACCAAAAGTCAAGGAATATTATAAAATATTTATTTTCAATTAAGTTGATATATATATATATATTTATCACACTCATCATAAGTAATTGTACCTGTACATGTTATGTTTGATTATTTTTTCCATTCTCCTACCCTCCCTTCGATCTCTCTTCTCCTCCTTATTTACAGAAGCTTTGTATATTAATAAGTTTGATAGATCTTAGTAGAGCGACAAATTAGTAGAGGCCTTAGTAGAGGCCAATTTAGAGGATCTTTAATCCTAGGTTAACCAAATATTTAAGTTCTCCAAAATTGAGAAGGGTTAGTGTAAAACCAACAATGTTTTGGAAAGACAGGAAAAATCTAGTTATACTAATTAGTCCTCAATCAGACATGCATTATGACGACATCTATTTTCTTTAAGAATTTCTTACAGAGAAAAGACAAGGTCAGACAAATGTATGTTTTAGCTTATGAATCACAATTTCAACTTGAATTCACAAATGTTAATGACTGGGCTGATGAGAAGCATAACATTTCCCTAGGTAGGAGACGAAAGTAGTTTAGTTTATTCCCCATTCTGCATGATTGTCCTTCTCGGTTCAATATTGGAATTCCCAAAGCATGGATCCATTCCAAGAAAGGGCACATGGACTTATAGGTAATTTGAACCACAGTGATGAAAAGAATTCCAACAAGGATATTTCTGTTGGTGTTTATCCTATGAGATTCAGTGTTTTCTCTCCTCGTTCATGTGCACTTTCTTTCAATGTCATTGCCCAATAATCTTTGTTTAGGCCTGCATTAATGTTTCTCCTTATTTGAATAGAGAGATAAATGAAAAAGAAAGGGAAACTCTGAAATTACTACTTATCCACAAAGCTGTACTTTTCTTGTCAATCAAAAAGTAGAAGTTGTCATACAATTATTTTTTAAATATGCACTATATTAAAGTATAGGTGAGAGAAATGAGAAATAAGATAAATAGAATCTACTTTCAGATTACTTTTAAGAATAATATGTCTATGAGTCCAAAAATAAACAAAGAAAAACAAGCAAAATAATCAAAGTGTTAGTTACAGGAACCCCACAATACAGTGGACCCTTTTGCTCTGAATGGATACTGAGGTCCTCTGGTGAGCCATGATCTTTCAAAGTGAATATCATGTAGCAATCAATAAAAATTTGGTTAGAGCAGAAGATTAAAAACAAGGCAGTAATATCCTGTTACTTCTGGAACTTTATGGAGCATACTTCAAAATACGAAACAACAACCCTCAATACCATGAGAGTCCTATGACTCATAGAAAGGAATATTGGCACCAAACCTCTCTAGAACACTCCGTGGAATTTGAACAGTTAAAAATAAATAAATCTGTGAGTCTAATCTGCAAATATTACTGATATCTTGTGTATGGTCATAGACATAAGTTATTCTTATAACCTGAGAGATATGAGACTCTCAACAGTCTGTTTCTATATAAGGTAAAATACAAACTGTGAATATTACTGCTGCTCTTTCTACAATTGACTCATTATTGTAATTAATAAAGACTTAAGAGCAAATGCCAAGAAAACTTCTAGCACAAAAATAACATCTCTTGGCTCATTACAAAATATTAGAATATTTGCTCAACTAGTTCTTTGTTTCAGGTTCTGAAAATTATTTTATTTTGAGGGGAATAGCATGAGTCACTGAATAACCTCATTCATGGCAAAAACTGCCAAATAATTGTGTGGAAATCTTACCAATGTCTACTGTATATGAATCCGATACAAGGCAAAGTGAAAAATATAAAAGGAAATTATTTTTTTCATATTTTTAAAACCTGAATCCAGATAATAAAATAATGAGTAACAGTACAAATAATAAGACAATAAAAGCCGTGAAAATGCTCAAAAGTCTCCTGCAGGAAATGCAAAAATATTTTCTTCTACTTCCTAATTCTTTTCTCATTATGGTCTGCTAATCATTGCATATTAACGTCAACATAAATTTAAATTGAGTTTTTATATTTTATTGTTTTCTGTTTTGCCTAATTAGTAATATTGCGTAAGAGTTGTTTTCTATTATGTTTTATTACTGCATTTTAGATTAAGTAACGTTTGGGGAGAGAGATTGAGAACATGGGCTCTCTTAATAACATTACTACTATGGGGAAATATATTCCACTCTCTAATATCTACTTTCCAAAGAACTTTTGAAACAAAAAAAAAACATTTCGAAGTTTATAACTATATATTACAAAATAAGCATTGGGTAAAAAAGATGCACTGAGGTTTATCTTGTAAACACTCTACTTACTTAATAATGAACAGCAGAATAGTTGACATTGCCAAGTGGAATTCATCATTCCATTTGACCTGGGTCTTTATTAACTTTATAATTTTCAGAAAGGAATATGAAATATGGAGATTAAAATTTCAATAAGGAATAAGAACTATGTGAATTTCGCTGATAATTAATTTAATAATAAATACATAAAACAACGAGATGTCTTAGTTTCATACATACACTATGCATGCTCTGTAGCAGGTTGATATCAGCTGCAAACCTTTTTCTCATTAGGATCCTAAAAGAACCATTATAGAATGTTGTTCAAATAAGTCTCTACCCTGGGCTAGTTTTTATTCTGGTTCCTTATGGTTCTGTTGATACTCTTTTGTGCCTTCAAAATTTTCTGCCAAATTGTCTTCCTTAGAATTGAATTTGAATTTGGTTAGTAATGACACTAGTTCCATACTTTAACTCAATCACTTAGTTACTAATATTGTTATCTTGAGTGAGGATTTTTAATCAACCTTCATAATTACTAGCAGGAACTAAAAATACATTAATGGAGTGAGGTAAAATGACTTTTGTTTGTGGATCTCCCTACTTAGAAACATTTCGGTTCCATGGAAGAGTTCTATCCCATTTGGACAACTTTTAGAATACTAATAATCAGTACTGCCTTTCCACAAATAAGGAATACATGCATATTATAAGGAATAGTGAATTTAGAATGAATAAATAAAAAAAACCAAGGAGGGATTAAGAAAATCCAGTAAGTAGTACATGCCTGTAATCCCAGGACTCTGGAAGCTGAGGCAGGAGGGTTACAAAGGAGGGAGGTAGGATGGATTATCCTAGCTAAATTATCAGAGCAGAGTGAGGACTCTCCCTTTTACATATCCAGATCCCCTCACAGAAGGTCTCAACTGAGTTTCCCAGTGTCATTTTTTCCTTAGAGGACAGTCATTCTGACCATACTTTTAACTTGTTATTTTCCATGGTTTTCATACACTATGCAAAAGGTAGCTTGGGTGTGGCAGTTTCTCTTAGTATTTAAGGGTTAGCTTTTTCCTTATCTTTGTTCTCATTGCAGTTTAAATATTTTGCTATGGCACTATGTCAATGTATAGTAGTTTTTAAAAAAACTGTTTGTACTTTTTTTTAACGTGTGTGTCTCTTCCATTATCCTATTTGCTCAACTATCACCTGATTAAACATGAAACACATTTCCATATTCAATACCTTTCCAATCACAGAAACACCATTCACACGATGCAGGATAGCTGCTAGGTAGAATTGCCTAAGACTTTTTCTCTGACAAAGTTTCTTACCTCATTTATTTTCCTTTTTATTTTATTTATTTTATTTTTTTAATTTTTTTTTTTTTTGGTACCAGGGATCGAACTCAGGTCCTTGCGCTTGCAAGGCAAGCAACGGAAACATGAGCTAAATCTCTGGCCCCTTTATTTTCAATATTTTTATCTACTGAGTTCATTGACTAAGAAACATTTGTTTCTTTATGTTTTATTTATTTCAATATCTTGCATTCTAATTGTGAAACCTTTATTTTCCCCTATTACAAAGTGCAATTTCACTACTAAATATTTGACTCTTCAACTCAACACAAGATTAAAATTTGAGATTAATCAGTGAGGGTAGTTGACATATAGAAGTGCTCAACAATTATGGAATACAAAAATTAGTGAATTACTTCTTAAGCTAAGAAAATAGGTTAGTAATAAGCCTAAATTATAATAAAATTCATCGTATTTTTGCACATAACTGCTTTTTACTGGATTATAAAGTGATAAGAAATAAAAAATTGATTTGCAATTACACCATAAAAATTGCAGAAAATCAGATGTCTTTAAATATCTTTTACTGGAAAGACAGATAACAAATAATAAATGACCAAATCCTCTAAAGAGGGTAAAGATACCAAATATTATGAAATTGAATAAATGGCAGATTTTTATTGATATTTTCAATAACTTAATTGAAACTAAACTGCCAAATCTTGCCCATACGTTTCCTCTTTTATTCTGATTTCTCATTAATGCATTGAAATTTATGTGTAGGACTTCTTGTATCCTTCAAAGATTTTGTCAAACTATGCACTTGTATACTACAAATTTCATATGTATTTTCTGTATTCAGTAATTTGGTGCACTATATCTTGGTTTTAGTGATAGTTACATCAACATTCACCTGACAAAAATTGCACAGATATAAAAAAGATACACACAGATGTACATAAAAAGCAGTTACATAAAAATAATTTTTTTAGATCATACCAGTGTCATTGTCCTGGTTTTGATATTGTGCTACTTACTATATATAATGTATAATATATACATATAATATGTTTAATTGTATATAATTTTACATGTTGCAGCTATTATAATCATTGCCAAGAGGTAAAAGCATGAGAGGAAAAATGAGTTTTCTGGATGATGGAAATTTTCTATATTTTAATTGGTGCTACATATACATAGGTATATGATTTTTTTAAGACTCATAAATCTCTACATTTTAAAACATGCATTTTGTTAGGTGCAAATTAGACCTCAATTTAAAAAATTTACATTGAGAAAAACAATTGAGTATTAAAATATTGACGATTCATTAGTGACTTTTCATTCTCCCCAAACATTACAATCACATGTTTACTTTTAAAATACTGCTCATATCTATGTAGTCCCAACACAAAAATGCCCTATTAAAATTTTCTATGGCAAGTCCCTGGTACTGGAATTTCTTAAAATTGCCATGGTGATTTTGATGTGTGGCTAGAATTGAGAATCATAAATAAGATGATCTCTGAAATGTCTCCAATAATAAATTTCATGAGATCTGCAAAGAAATAGTCTAAAATATTAATTCATAGTTATAATAAAATATTACTACATAAGCTTGAATAATATTATCATTTTTCTCATAACTCGCAGAAAATATTTTCCAATTATGAAAGAATTATTTCAATTCTGAAGTATTTTATTTCAATAATTGCCTTTAACTTTCAATGTGTTTTAACATTTGCCACTAGATCTTAAAAGTATGAAGCCATAGCTATTCTTACTACATGTACATAGCAAACTAAACTGAAATATCAATTCTCAAATAGTGGATACCAAAAAGAAAAATCTGAAACTTTAAGCACATAACCCATTGACATGGCAATATTAAAAACAGCCTCAGGTACTGAGGTTTTTATCTCAGAAGAGTACTTTGCCTAGCATGCACAAGATTCTGGGTTTAATCCGCAGTACCATGCACAAGGAGAAAAGGTTTCTCATGTTTGTGTGGCTAAAGTATAAAATGCCATAATCCTGTAGAAGTTAATTTGGAAGTTCATTACAAGGTTATGTATCTATTTACTACTTCTAGAAATCTAAATAATATATTTTAATAAATGCAAAAAAATTTTTCAAAAGGTTAATTATAATGGTATTATTATCAGATTAACAACTTAGAGATTTGTCTATTAATAGTGTATGATTTAATATACCTTGTAGCCACAAAAAACAGTTCTATTATAGCTTTAAAAATGAATAAAGTCATGTACTACCATGACATGTCTTCCAGAATATGAAAAAAGGTAGAGAAAGAGTATTATAAAATTAGTCCACCTTTTGTGTCTGTGTATGTATGCATATATACACACATGTATTACAGTGTCTAGAAATAAGGTAGATCAGTATAATTCAAATTAGAAATTTATCCAAAAACATACATATATTTTGATAAAATATTAAGTATGATTTACATTTATTAGATTATATATTTTAATATAAATTTTGCAAATGTGTACATCCATATTCATATCCAAATGAACACATTCATATATATAATTTATCTTTATATATCTACATTGAAATTTATAAATTTCAATAGTAGTAGTCAGATCTAACCTATAAATAAAATCTTAGTTTCAAGAAAGTAACCTGGGGCTCTCTGAACAAATACTTGATTTCAAGCCTCTAGCACGTGTATTTGTGTAGGACAGAAAGAAGGAACACAAATACCAAGAAAGAGTTTCTACAAGCTAACTTGAAAGTATTTCTGCTGCCTAATTAAAGATCATTCAAAACAAAAGTAAAAAAAACTGACAATATTAATACTTTCAATAAATAAGAAAGTCATAAGTGTATGTTACATTCTCTGAATGATATTGCAGAAACAGCTTAAATGCTATCATTAAGTACAGCAATTAAAATTATCCATTGTTGTGGAAATATGTAAGAGAACAGAAAATATTAAGGATTCATTTGTCTTTTTAAGCAGAGCATTAGAACTTGGTAGAAGAAATCACTGCCTGTGCCTTGCAGGTTTAACAAAGACAAGTTTTTACTGAACAACATCTCAGAAGAGTGTCATTCTGTCCTTGATTTTTAATGACTTTTCTCAAATCATATTGGAACATAGGTCACTGATTTCTTTAGAAAGTTCACCATTGATGATGATAAAAATAGGGAAAAATCTTGCTATGCTAAATGTGTATAACAAAACCAACTTCTGGAAAGCTTTTTCCTTAGCAGAGTCACTTTCCCAGAAATGGTAATATGGCATTGATTTTCATTGTATTATAATGTTTAACTTTGTTTTCTATCCACATTCATGAGTATTACTGACTTTACTGATGCAACATTTAAAAACGTATTTGTGTACTGAGTAATGAGATAGTAAAACAGCTCCAGGAAGATAATATATTATTTAATTATGGGAATTCAAAATGAATGCTAAAGTCGTTACTTCCAACCAGTTTCATAGTTTTTTTAAGAGAGTTTTGTATTGAAGAAATATTATAACTTCTAACAGAAGATCAATGCCTTTTGGAGATGTAGTCTGTTTCACTATCATTCATTCAAAGAGAACATGATTATGCAGGATGTATATACAGAAGTATCTCAAAAATATTAAAATTAAAGGACTCTTAAAATACACAATAAACAATAGTCAAGTATAAAAGGTATACAACAGTACTGGCAGAAAAACAGTTGGCTAGACCAATGGCACTAAAAGGAGAACTCAAGTAAATCCACACATTTACAGTCAACTGATTTTTGGCAAAAATGCCAAGAACACAATGGTATATGGACAGTCTCTTCCACAAATGATTCCGGGAAATCAAGATGTATACACAGAGAAAAAATAAATTAGATCCTTATATCACACCAGAGGTGTAAATCTACCAAAGTGAATTAAAACCTGAAACTATAAAACTTAACTACTATCACTATAGATGAATTTTGAATCTCTAAAATTTTACATAAATAAGCATGTACAGTGTATATATTCTTTAGTCTACAATGGACCCTTGAGTTACAACTGGCACGATACACGAACAACTTCATTTACAACCCATATTTTAGTTTTAAATTAGAAAGTATTGATTTATGACCCAAATATCAGCTGCTTGTGCTTCTAGGTGGTCTCAAATACAGATTTAACTATCAAAAAATTCTGGAAGAAACATTACAACATCCTTTCCAGTGTGGGGTTAATTGAGAAATCCTGGCTCAGTGTCTTCTAAGTACACTGAAATCTGCCTGTAAACATGAGAGAGAGTTTGAAGCCTGTGTAGAAGAGCTTGAGCCTTCAATTGACTAACTTGAGTTACAACTAGTCCTCTTGAGTAAATTCATTTCATAAGTCAAGGGTCCACTGTAGTTTCTTTCATTAGTCATAATTATTTTGCATTCCCCAATATTATAATGTACAGCATTAGTTCACTCTTTTTCATAAATGGTACTCTAGTGTGCCTGTGTATGGACATTTATTCAGATAACCACTGTTTCTATTTGGGGGTGTTAGGAAGATGGTTACTATAAATATCTGTATACAAGATCTCTTTCATTTCCTTATGAACATATGCTTCCATTTTGTTTGAGTAAATATAGCCCTTATAAAGAGGAAAAAATTGGACACAGAGACAAATATGAGCACACCATATGAACAGGAAAACAGAGATCAGGTTGATGCAGGTAAAAGTCAAAGACCAGCAAAGTTACCCAGCATAACACCAAAAGCAAGGAGAGAAGTGTGGGACATTTCTCTTCCAGCCAAGATCCCAGAGACAACACAGATTGAAGATATGCTAAGATATCAAATTTGTGGTGCTTTCTCATGGAAGCCAATAAATAGCCTTTGCACTAGGTTTTTCAACTGCATGAATATGGAGTTATAGCTGCAGTTGTTTTACATGATTTCACTTTTAGGCAACAGTCATCAGACATTTAATTTGTATTTGTAGTTATACTGTCTTTATTCCAATGTCCTGTTTTCTATATTTTATTAGCAAGCTTACTCTGATCTTGTCTTCCCCATAATTTTATTAGTGTTACCTATGATTGTCACTGACGGAGTATCTATTATATATGATTTCTTGCTTTCTTCAGCATAGTTTGGTGAAGTTTGATTGACTTCATTTTGCACACAGCTATTTCTTCTCTTGAAATTAGCATTTTAAAGTTTTAGATGTTTCATAAGTTTACATTTTATTATTGTTTTTTCTGCTTTTAATTTTCTATAGACCAAATAATCTCAAAATAGTAGAGTAATGGTTCTGTTCACGAACACTTTTATTTGTAAACAACTCAATTTGCAAACAAAAGTCTTCCACAAAATTTTGATTACATGCTATGGCCACAAAAACACAAACATAACCATCTTCCTCCAAATCTTAGAATAAATTAAGTTCATAAACTAAAGTACCACTGTATAGATCATTAAACAATTATAAATATTATGATAATATGAGATAAGAAATTCAAAGAATATTGGTTTAAAGTGATTAATATTTTAAAACATTTCCAGTGGTCATTCTTGATTAATTAATTGTGAGAATACTTTATTCCATAAACAAGTTTACAAATAGTTGATTAATTTTAGCAGCTTATTTTTTCTAAGTGCTTTGCCATTTGGGAATTATTCTTCAGTTCTCATTTTATATTTTTCCAATTAGATTTCCCAGTATACCTACTATAATCAACATGTAAAGATTGATAAAGTAAATTCAATCTTCATTTGCATTATTCAGTATATTCTTTTACATATCCATCAATTGGGTAATTTTTTTCTTACAAATCAAACCAAGGCCAAGAAATATAGTCTCATCTTTCCAAGCAATATTTCCAAGCATAGTCTATCCAGCCCATTATCCATAATTAAACTATTTCATGGATTAATTGTTGAAAGGAATATGTAGATTAAATTGCAAAGAAGAATCTTTAGCTTGTTCCAAACTTTGGGGACATATCATTCAGATGGAGATTTCTGAAATATATCAATGTCAATAATAATATTTGAATTGAAATCAATTAAATATCCTTTCATGTCAAGCATAGATTTAATTTTGCTTCATAACCTTATGGGAAAACATATACTTTAATAAAATAATACTGATTTGACCTTCAGTGTTTCAATCAGCAAATGTCATATTCCAACTCTTTTTTTATATGATCAGATATTATACAAACTTTTTAATTTCATTACAGATACTATCAACCCAATATCCAATAGATACAATTATGTAGTTTAGTACTGGTAACTATACCCTACACATGTTGAATAGCTATTTATTGTGTGATTTATAAAAGTGAGGGCTTGTGACAAGTCTTAAACTGTATTTTGTTAGTACAGGATTTCATTCCAAGCTGTCTGATTCTGAACTGTTTATCAATTCCTTCTTAAATTTGTTCCTGCTGTTATACCTTGTATTGTGTTATGATTCTATCATGTTTGCAACTGAAATACATGTTCTGTAATTGCTTTAGGATACTTTTCTGTCAATATTTTTGTATCAAAAGATCTTAGAATTGTAGTCTTGGTTTCTATCCAGGATTGTGATATTTATTAAGCAATGTTTCATTTGATCATGCCCCAATTTTAGTGCCTTTGTAAAAATTCTACATAATGGAAAAGGTCATTATGAACAAGTAAAATTTAATGAAATTACATCAGTAGCAATAATGCTAAGGAATAAAATCATTTAATTATCTCGGGGCAGTTATTACCTATGGAGACTGAAGAATGGCAGTCACTTTTAGAGAATATCATATTTTAGGACTTTTGGAGAAAACAGTTCCATCACTGAGGCCAGAATTGCTTCTCATTTTATATCCACTTTCAGTTTTGTTAAATCCTAAAATCAAGTAGCTTCTTTTTATGTTATCTTCTGGAAGTTTTCTCTTAGCAATTTTTAATATAATGCCAAAAAGAGCAACAAAAGAATAAATAAACAAGTTAAACTACATCAAATTTAAAAGCTCAGAAAAGGGAACATCAATAATATGAAAGAGCAACCTCCTGAATGAAAGTACTTGGAAATAAAATGTCTAAAATATAAAAAGAACACATACAATTCAATAGTAAAACCAAACCCAATTAACCCAATTGAGAAATGAGTATAGGAACTGAATAGGCATTTCTCAAAACACAACTAGCCAACAGATAGCATGAAAAGTAACCAATATCACTTATTATCAAGTATTAAGAAAATGCTAATCAAAACTACAATGAGATACTGCCTGCTATTAGTTAAAATGACCATGATAAATTTTTTAAAAATGAAATATGAGTGTTGGTAAAGAGGTGGAGGAAAGGAAACCTTTGAACACTATGGTAGGATTGTAAATTGGTACAGTTATTAAGTAAAACACTATGAAAATTTCCCAAAAATGTTAAAAGTAGAGGTACCACATGAGTCAGGAATTCCATTTCTGGGCATATAACCAAAGTGACTAAAATCAGGATCTTTAAAAAATGCACCACATTCATTAAAGCATTATTTGCAAAAGCCAATATATGAAAGCAACCTAAATACCCATCAATAGATAATAAAGACAACATGATATTTGAATGCAGTGTAACATTATTCAGCCATGCAAATTAGGAAATACTATGATTTAAAAGAACAAATACAGATCTGGAGGACATCTGCTAAGTAGAAAAAGCCAGATCAGAAAGATATGCACCATGTAATCTCGCACGTGGAGTTTAAAATATTCAGCTCACAGAAGCACAGAGCACAATGGCCATTTTCAGGGACTGAGGAAGAGGGAATTTGAAGACATGATGAATAAGGAGATGAAAAGGAAATGATGGTCAGAAATGAATTTTTAGTAATGCAAGATAAATACATTCTAGAGATATACTTTATAGCATAGTAATTATAGATATCTATCCTGAGTACTATACTTAACGTTTGCTAAAAATGTGGAACTTATAAGTGGTTTTACCACATAATAATAACAATATGATTAAGGTAATAATAATACAGGGGTCAGAAGGGAAATTTGGGAGCTTATGCCTATGGTCTCTTTGGTAGTAAAGACTATATATTTATTCCCAGAATCATCTTACACAAAAGCCATTCCAATTTCCTTGTTGAAATGTTTTTCCTTTTTTACAAATCAACATCTCATGTTTATTATGTACTGTTTTTCTAGTCCATAATTATAGATTTTACTCCTTATATTTGAGCTAGAGAGAAGATACTGCTTTAAATTTTTTCTTAGTTACTGTCCTCATCACTAAGACAGAATTCCTGACACCTGGAACTCTAAAAGGTTTATTTTGGCTCACAGTATGCAGAAGTTTCATTCCATAGTTGGGTGACTCCAAGGCAGGATGGCATGGCAGAGGGGAATTGCAGAGGAAACTGCTTATCACAGCAGGCAGGAGGCAGAGAAAGAGTGATCAAGGGAGATAGACCTCCCCAGTGCCCTACCTACTCTGACCAGGATGCATCTCCTAACAACATATTTATCTATAAACTCAGTAGTGGGCCAGTCCACTAATGAACATCACACCCCACTGATTTGACCACCTTCCAAAAAGCCCTATGAGCACATGAGGCTTTGGGACATCTAGATATAAACTATAAGAAATATAGCTTTTGTTGTCAGCTGTGACAGTGGGTCATATCCTTATTAAACTAATATCATTGTGGAGTTCATTGACATGGTCTGTTTCCCATAAGATATGCTACTTTTAAAATATTACATGATATTTCTAGTCTTCCCTGTTTGTTGCTAATAATTCAGATACCTTGCCTAATAGGAACTACAAAAACACTATGCAGAGTTCAGAATATGGTAGCTCTTGCTTTAAACAGCAGATTCCTTCACAACAGGTTAATAGCAAAATCAGAATATGAGAGAAAGGTATGATTATCTATTAGGTAACCTGTTTGCATGAGAATCTCAGAAAAGAAAGTACACATAGAAGGTTATCCAAATTACCAATATTAGGCAGAGGAGAAGTGACAGATTCTACAGGGAGTAAAAAAAAAAAGATAATAATAAAATGCTATAGTTTTTGTCTATAGACACACCAACTTAGACAAAATGGAAAACACAAATTTCCTATGTTTATTTAAAACAAAGTTAACAAGTGGATTGGCTCTTATCTTTATAATTACAGAACTTCCTATAAATCCTATAGGTAGCAATGTCTTCACTTGAAAATTTAACCTAATAGTTCTGAAAACATATTTATAATGACATAATTTTTAAAACTATTCTCCCAGACTATTGAAAGTATGGAAATATTCCTACTTCATAGTATTTGACACTCTGATACAAAAAAAAAATCATTACAGAGAGAAAACTTTTAAAAAGATATAAAATGCTTTAACAAAATTTTAGCAGCTAGATTACAAAACATATAAAATTACATATCCATCAACTAACATACTGAGCAATTCTTAATTTCCTCTAATTTCAAACATTTTTAATAGTAAAAGTGATGGATATGTTTACTAGCTTGATTGTAGTAATCATGTATCTCAAAATATGAAATACACCTTAAATATGTATGCTTTTATTTGTCACTTGTATTTTAAAAAAGCAAAAAAAAAAAAAAAAAAAAGAGAAAGTGTGCGGGCACCAGGCATACCTCTGTGAGCACAATGGTTAATAAGATTATTAAATCCTGAACAACAAAAGATATAAAATTACAATGTGTCATGATGAAATGAGGTTTTTCTCAGGAAGTCATGGTTGGTTTGACATTTGAAAATCGATGTATTCCCTCTGCCTGGAAAGCGCCCTGAGCCCTGTACCTCTTATGGCTGCTGCTGCTGCTACTGTGCACCCTGGGTGAACTTCTGGGGAGAGGCTGGCTGTGGAGGTGCAGGCAGCCCAGGGAGGGCAGGTTTTCTGACCTCTGGACCCTCGCCCTGGCAGCTCATGGGCAACTTCGGCCACATGCTGCCGCTGCCCTTCCTTGGGCTGCAGGACTGGCTGACTGGCCCTGCAAGAACCCATTGGTAATGCTCACCAGGCTGGTCAACCGTAGCAGTGTCTTCAGCATCTTTATCAGCTGCCACCTCTTTGTGGTACTCAGAGACTTCTGCTTTGTGTGTGAGGCACTGGTGCTGCAAGCCAAGGTCTGCAGCAGTGGTCCACAGATCCCACTCCTCTCCATCCTCACCAAGGAGAAGGGGCAGTACACGCTGGCTGTGAACTCCCAGTCATCCTCCTGCCTCATCCTGTGGAGTCCTGGGATTAAAGATATGTGCACCAAGGCTGGATCACCTCCCTTTCTTGATGTCCTTCTGCAGAGGCTGTTTTTCATACCATGGTAGGCTCTTTATTGCCGGGGCTGATATTGCAAACAACTCTTTGCTTTGGTGCTTGCTGTGTGTGTCATTGAACCCTGAGATCCAAGGTAACTATTAGATATGTTCTTTATTCATAGAAAAACCAGGTTGTTTAAATCAGGATTGGCAACTTCAGTGCTCTGGTGGCTCCAAGCAATAAGAACGTCTTCAGGCTGAAGAATAAAATAAATACCTGTGTTTCATGGAGAGTTGGTAAGATACTAACAATGAAAACTGCATTTCTAGATGGTAGGACTAATATTATAACTTGATCATCCTTGAATTAATTTCTTCATCTCTGATGCACTGTGAAAGTAATGATGGTGAAAGAGGACTAGAGAAGCAGGATACGTTAGTTCGAATGCTTGTGTGATCTCATTTATCTTGTCTTAAAAAATGGAGCATGGAAGCCCAGAGAGGTCTGTAGGGTCACACAGCTTCTTCTAGCAAGTCCAGATCAACATACAGCACCAGGGAAGTTAACAGGGAAGATAGTGTAACAAATTTCAACACACTTAGAGGCTCCATATGACACAGATGTGTTATCTTACACTTCTATACCTTAGAAGTCTGATCTCCCTGGACTAGAAAGAAAAATGTATTTCCTGTCTGGATCCCAAACTGAAAATCCATTTTGTGGCCATTTTCTCTTCCTTGCCCTGTAGCTTCTTCTTCTGTCTACAAAGCCAGCAGAACGCTCTCTCTGTGTCCCTTTCACCTCCTTTAGATTACGAACTCACCCGGGGACAGCTCTCCAGTATTAAAACTGATGTACAGTCATGCATTGTCTAACAATGGCTATACATTCTGAGAGATTTGTGGTGGGTGATTTTTTTCACAGTGTGAACATCACACAGTGTTCTTAAACTAAGATGGCTATGCTGTCTCTAGGCAATATGATCATGAAGTCATTGCCATGGATGTGAACTATTTTTGGACTGAAATGTCACTGTGTGGTATAACACTGTGCTGAGATTGGTACAGTCGTGTCAGTGAGGTCTCCTTTGTCATATGCTGTGGTTTGGAGATGTTTAGAGGAAGCTTGATCCTCAGTGTGGTGGAGGTAGACCATACAGCCTGCTACAAAAGGTTCATGAAGAAATCAAAAGGGTCGCTGATCCCAAGGGTCCTACATAGAGGCTCCCATCATGGAGGTTCAGAGGCTAACTGTGCTGGTGCACAACCATTCCTCATAAGACTTTGGAGAAAAGAGTGCTCCATGGATATACCATTCTTAAAGGCACAGCCATATTAACCAACTGCAGTCAGTGTACATACAGAGACCTGGAAATTTGGGAGACATGATGATTTCTACCCAAATTGATTTCTGAACAATCAAGGACAACTTATAAAATAAGATGCCTTTATTCCTTTCTGATTAGGGGAGCAGGTGTGTAAGAGAGATAATCTGGCATAGCTGGAGTGGTTCCTTGTGTTTCTGAGCCTGATGCAGAGCTTCACATCCATGCATCCCAAAGAGTCAAAGAAGCTGGTCCTCACAGGGAGGTTTGCTCTAACTTTAACCCATATCTGTTTCAGGAGGACTCCTCTCAGAGAGATGAAGAGCTCCTCCAAGAAGAGAAGGAAGCAGCAGACACCGGAGACATGTTCTATAAACATTCTTCCTCCTGCTGCTGGTAGCAGACCAACAACCCAGCGGATGCAGGTGGGGCTCAGCTGAGAGAGCCCCTGGGACATGGTAGAGCTCAAGTGCCTTTCATCCTAGAGAGTTCTGCACAAGACACTTGAGCCTTTCAGTTTCACTGGCTGTGCTTTACCAGAGTACCCCAGGGCCCTGAATTTATTGCATTGCTTTTCCCCAACGAGCAAACTTCTCATTCCTTGCAGCCTCAGTCTTCCCACATTAAAAGGAGACTCACAGAACTTTCCTTCTGTCTACATCTCAGCAGGAAGGAAATCCAGTGCCTTGTAAGTTGTTTGTTCTGGACAGAGGCTCTTACTGCTGGCTTTTTAAGAACCTGACAAATCAGAATGGTTTTTAGCCTTGAATTCTTTGGCAGAAAGGGATGAGGGCTTGGGTTATATTGAGGTAAAACTTTTTCTTCCTTTTATGCACAGACTCTATGGGGTTTATGGTTCTCAAAGACTTTCTTTGGGTCTGTTCAGTTATAGGTATCTTTCTGTGGATTATTTGAATTTTAGTTTATGTACAGATAGAGTGAAATGAAACCTTGTGTAGTGTGTTGAAGACAAAAGAATTTAAGATTTCAAAAATCTTGTCTAAGGTTATTGCCTAAATTTATGTCCTGCTACTTAATTGCATTCAGTGAGACTGACTAAAGGACAGGTTTCATGCCAAGCTCCTTTCTTCTGCTTTTGTTGTGATTGTTGTTTTTCAGAGACATAGCTCTGCCTCCTGATTTGGACCGTGATGGGTAAGCTGGGGAATTCTAATGCTGGGGTTGATCAGAGAAGGATTTTTCTTTCAAATTATGTGGAACATTTCTCCCCTATTCTTCTTGCCACCAGACCCCGTCCTGAATATTCTCAGACAGGAAGGCATCTGTTTTTTGTTTGTTTGTTTTGTTTTGTACCAGGGATCAAACTCAAGACCTTGTACTTGTGAGGCAGGTGCGATGCCACTGAGCTAAATACCTGTCCCAGTATCTGTTTTTTTTTTTTTTAAGAGAAGCACTCTCTTCCTAAATGACAAGGCCCCTCTACAGAAAAATAGTTCTCAGCAGGGTGGGCGACCTCTCCAAGGACTGACTGGAAATGTGGGGTGCATTTGTGATTATCATAATGCTGTGGTCCTCCTGGCCTTTTGCCACCAGGGGCAAGTTTGCTAAATGGAAAGCAGTCCTGTGGAGTGAAGAACTGTCCTGCCCCTGAGCTGGGATTTCCTCAGTGAGAACATGCACCCAGGAGTGAGCAGCCCCTTTCTGAGTCTCCCTGCCCCTCTGCACTGGGAAGTGATCTTGATGACAACATGACCAATTGTATTTCATATCATTGGCAGTACAGTAGGTCTGTTTCTGCCACAAACACCCAGGTAATAGGCTTTAATACAATATTATAACAGCTACCTCCCTAGATAGTAGCAATTTTCAGCTTCATTAAAATCTTTGTGGTATGTGATTACAATAAAATATGAATTTGGGCTCTCTTTACAATGTTTTAAATAAACAAGTTAATTTGTATTAGAATTGTATATGCAGGTTTTCATACCTTGTAGTTGCTCTGGAAATAAGTATCTTGAAGTTTCTCCATCATCATCTTATTAAGTGTATGGTATAAAATCTTCATGAAATTCCTTCATTATCTTTTTAATATCTGTAAAAGTTGTTTTTATATCGCCATTTCATTTCTGAGACTGGTAATATGCTTGTCTCTATTACTTCTAGATTATTCTGGCTTAGTCTTACGCATTTTATTAATTTTATCAGAGTCCTATATTTTAAAATTTGGATTGTTCTATTTTCTATTTCATTATCTTACCATAGCCTCTGTATTCTTTCATCTCATTTACTTATTTTAAATTATGCCCTCTTTGTTTTCTAGTCATTTATGTGATAAATTGAGATTATTAATTTAAGATGTTTTCTTTAACACCGAAATTTACTGCTATAAATTCCTCCCTATATAATGCTTCATGTGATATTTATATGTTTATATTCTATGTCATATAATTCTATTAATTGATTTCTGGATTATAGATATATCTATATATGATCTATCTTTGAAACTCACCTAGTAAAACAAGTGGACTTTCATTTATCAACACTCCAACTTTTTTTGTTATTTTTACTGTTCATTTCATTTTCTATATTATATATTTAAACTACATGTTTAGTGTTTTAGAGTTAATTTTCTCTTAAAGATAATCCCTTTTAACATAAAAAGAAAATGTTATCTATCTACCCATATAGTTATTTTTACTTGTGATTTTTCTTCCTTTGTATAGTTTTATGTTCTGACTGGAATCATTTTCTTTGTCCCTGAAATCCTTCTATAGCTGTCATAGTGTAGGTCTGCTGGTATAGGAATCCTCTCAGCTTTGTGTGTTCCAAGAGTCTTTGCCTTGATTTCTTTTTGAATCACATTTTCTTTGAATACAAAATTCAAGATTGATAATGTTTTCCTCTATGAAAACTTTGAAGAGGTAACTCTACTATCTTCTCACCTGCATTGTTTCACATGAGAAATTTGCTGCCACCCTAGTCTTTGATATATATATTTTTTCGCTCTGATAACTTTTTAAAATTCCTTTTGTCACTACTTTAAGCAGTTTGACTATAAGTGCTTTGGTGTGATTTGCCACATTTCCTATATTTGATATTTGTTGAGTATCCCAGAACTTTGGGGTTATATTTTTCTTTTTTATTATCGTTGTTGTTAGTTTTTTTCTTTTTACTTTGCATTGGGTTTGTATTTTTCATTGAATTTCAACAATATTAATTATTACAGTTCAATTTTTTTTACCTCTTCTTCTCCTCAGTGCTTCCCATTGTAAGTGTCTTGGACTCTTTAAGTAAGCTGTCCTGCAGCACAACACTTATATATCTGTTGTTTAATACATTAAGTTTATTGGTACATTTTATGTATACAATATGATAACATTCATCATTGGGAATTTGTACCTGTACATGATGTATGTTGGTTCTCATTTTTTCCCCATTTCCCTGCCCTCCCTTCTACCCCTCCACCCCTCCCCTATTTACAAAGACTTTGTTTCCATTTTTCCTTTTCTCATATTTTTCCTTTCCCTTCTTTTCTTTCCCCTAATCCCCCACTTCTTCCTCTTCCCCTTCCTACCTTTTGTTTTTAGACTGCTCTTCTGTCCCTGTTCCATTTTAGAAGATCCATAGTGTGACGAAGTTTCTATGGCTATACTTGCAAGATTGCTCATTTCTACTCCATAATATATATAACATGTAATATATCCTTACTGCTCTTCCATTATTCTTTATCTCAGCAACAGTTGCTTTGGTTTCTACAAAGTTGATTTCCATCTTTTTAATAATATACATGACCCTATTAACTTTTTAAGTGAATAAGTTAAGAGCTACATGAATGTCTAATCTCTCTTCCTACATCTGGGGCAGTTCTGGATGGTTTCTATAGCTTGTTTATTCTCATTATACAGAGTGTTTTCTTGGTCTCTTCTCATTGAGTGTTTTAATTTTTTGATGGATACTGCAAATACTAATTTATTGGTTGCTGTATATTATTATTAACCTAAATTTTCTTGATCTTTGATTCTGAGAAGAAGCCAAGTTACTTGAAAATGATTATTCTTTCTTTTAAAGTTTTGTTAATATTTTTAAGTGTTACTGGAATATTGCTAAGTCTGGAAAAAATTATTCCCCACTACTGAGGTATGATTTTTCTGAGTAGGTGATTCAAAGTTCTATAGATAATTTGGCTTTCTATGCTGACTAGTGGAAACAGATACGTTTCTTAGAAATGACTAAAGGCAGAGAATGTTGTTTCTCATTCATTCAGATTGTTCTTTTGCTTGCTTCATGCCTGTGCTGATCTGTAATTATTTGACTGTTTGAAGCCAATGATCTGAAGATCTCTGGAATTCTTTTTTCCTCTCCTACACACTGCACTACAAACCATGGACATTTTGATTTCTCCAAACTCTCAGCTTTATCTCTCAATCAGGGTGCTTGTAGTTTTGCCTGTGTTGCCATCCGTGCACTGCCACAGAAGTCTGCCTAATGCAAATAAACTGGGAATCCATAAGACTGAATGTGTTCATTCCAAACTCTTACGGACAATCTGGCTAATATCTACTTTTTGAAAACCATTGTTTTAAAATATATTGCTTATTTTTCTTTAGTTAAGTTTTAGTAAATTGTAAAGCAGAATATGACTTCCTTATCTATAGCTCTGTCATACTTGCTTTGGACAAAAAAATGTTCTTGCTTAGGCTGGGGTTGTAATGATTAAATACTTGACCAGTATTAGCAAAGCCCCACTTTGAATCCCAGCGAACTATAATCTTGACAGAAAATAGTACAACATGGCACTGTTTACCCTGCTTTATCAACACGAAAATTTTTAAGTTCAGTGATGATCAAATGCATGAGACACAATAAACTTTATAAAAAACAATTTTACCGATCTTAAAAAGTAAACAATTTAGAATAGGGAGCAGCAACAAGAGTAACAGAACAGCAAAGTTCTGGTGACAGATATAGCTAGTTGAGAAAATTCAAAACGCACATAATTGTGAGGTACAGACTACCTCTAGCTCTGGGAAATGATAAAATCTCAGGTCACTTGAGCTTTTGTATTTCCATAGAGGTGTATAAATAGCACCCAAATTCTGAGGTAGATTAAAGCCATTGGTTATCAACTACTAATCCATCAATACCTGTTCTACTTTTTGACACAAGCTACTTATCTTCAACTCAGTGTGCACTTACGAAGTCTATTGAGTTAGTGTTACCACAGTGATTCAGTCATTACTCAATTACTCAAGGCAAAATATAAGTTCGTAAACTACTTATTAATACCTTTCTTTAGATATTTTACTCAATATTTGCCTGTTACACTATTTCTTTCATAAAGACATTCACATTTTATTATCACTCTGAATAATCTGTGTTAAGCCCTGAATATAAAATAAAAAATTAAAGGGTTAAGAGCAAAATGGGTGTAGTTCACATGACAGTGGAAGGTAGAATATTTTCTTTTTCTTCATAATATTATGACTTTGTGGATTTCTATATGGATATCCTTGAAAATAACTTCTCCAAAGTAGTGTAATGACAATACATGATATTTTATGACTCTGTAAATTAGTAACTGGTTTTCTTCATTATTTAAAATATGTAAATTATCTTAAAGTATCAGTAACTCGATTTTTAAAAAGTATAAGGCAACTAATATTTGTAAAACTCCATACATGTATCTGATTAAATACATAGAAAACCACTAGTAAGGCTAAGGTAATTGCTTCCAATCTTATATAAGCAGAGCAGCACACTCTCAACTGAATTTACTCATAATAAAGGTCTTAGTCCATTTGTGCTGCTATAATGAAATACCTGAGATTGGGTTGTTTATCAGTAATAGAAATTTATATTTAAGGATTCTGTAGTGTTCCAAGAGGTTTGGGGTCTGCTGACGGTCCACTCCTCATAGCTGTCTCTGTTTAAATATCCTCACATTGCAGAAGGCCAGCACTGTAACAGAGCTATTTATTCACTTGGTGGTAGACTAGAAGGACCAAAAGAGCCTAAACTAGTTCCCATCGGGCTTTTTAAGGAACTCTGCTCTCATGACTTAATTATGTCCACCAAAATGTCTCCTTCTTTTAATGCCACCATAGTAGGAATTATGTTTTAACAAGAATTTGCAGGAGACAGGCATGCAAGCTGCAGTGAACTGTTTCCCTTGTGCATGTAATTGAAGTAATGTACAACTTTCATTCCCCCTGTCAGACTTTAAATACCCTTGGATATTAAAGTCCTTTGCAATTAATATAAATGGAATGAAAATGTATATGCTACATACCAATTGAAACTTTTATGTCAGCTGTAAAATAAACACAGTAACCTCTGTGTGCATGAAGCTTACCAAATGATATGTAATTAAATGAAAATTTTATGTATGAAAAAGGCTTGTGAAGTTAGTACCTTTCCTTAAATGAAAAAGCAGGCAGATAACTACTAAGTTATTTCCATACGGAAGACTAAAATGAAGACTGTTGACAATTACCTATATTATTGAATGTTGAAATTCTACTATAAATAATCAGCTTTGTGAGATTTTTAATTCAATATTAGGCATAAATAATCTGATTTCATCTCAATTCTAAATGTTATTATATTTGTGTTTCTTATATATGTATATGTGTGTATGCATATATGCTCCTTTCTTCTTCATGATTCATTACTGCTATAAAAGTATTACCCAATATTATAACATTAAAAACAAAAATAATTATTTTATGTTAATATGGCTTAATTTTATTTGACCTTCTACATAAAGGTATATGATTTAAGAATACTATAATATAACATTTAAAAATGTTGCCTTTATATCTCAGGAATCATTTGATATTCAAAGCATACTATTACGGAATAGAGGTATGGAAATAAGAGAAATAAAAAATTCATTGTTAAGTTATATTAAACAGAGAAATGAATTAACTTCAAAGTATTTTAAAGTTGAAATAATTTTAAATATGAATCAGCAGAAAATGATAGACAATTTTAATTTTCCTAGTATATATTCTAGCTTTTTTAAACTGTTCATCATAAATGACAGTTTTTTTGATCGTGTAGTTTCATTAAAATATATAATCAAATTTTGTTCACCTATGGCCAGGTTTTCTTACCTGTTTGTAGATTAAATTTACTTTTCAACTCTAAATGATTCATTTTAACCTGGCTTTTATTTGCGTTAATATTTAATGTACAAATATTTATGATCATTTACATGTAATATGTAAAAGACCAAATGTCTAAGTCAGTTTGGCCTCTATAACAAGATAGCTTAGAGCAGACTGCTTAAGCAGCAAATACTTCTTTCCCGCCTTTGTGGGGCTGGGAAATCCAAGGTAAGATGCCTGTAGATTGAGGGTCTGGTCAGGGCTCTTTTCCAGGTTGGCTGGTCTCAGCTTCTTTTGTTTTCTCATGTAGTGGGCAGAGAGCATTCTGGGCTCTTCCTATTTATAAAGGGCACTAATCCCATCATGAATATATGGCTTATTTAATTATCTCCCAAAAGCTTTTCCTCAAATATAATCTCATTGGGGATTAAATCTCTAACACATGAATTTTGGGGGAGTGAGAAGATTCACAAACATTCAGTCTCTTACTAGGAAAGGAGAAGATACAGGGAAAAGAAGGGAGTTTTGAGCTAACCTAATTCAGAGTTCCATTATATTCATACAAGTGGCAATTAACCTGGATCCTTCTGAAAACACAAAGAATGTATGAGGCATGGTTTGTGCATATATTCTGACTTAGCAGGGAAGGGGACAAGAAGCAGTGTAAAAATATAATTGACACTGAAATAATTAATTTCTGACATCTCAATGATTCAAAATAAGCTTACTACTTGAATTTAAGGGTTAATAATAGTTTTGAAAGAATATAAAATTAAATTAATTCTACAACTTTATAGCCAATTAATTGTAATTCTGAAAGGTCACTCTTAATACTGTTTTCTGAGATTTCAATTTGCTCTTAGAGTTAAAAATGAAACTGGCCTACATAGGTGATAATTTGATGTGTCACAGGACAAAATTACAATTTAGTTTAAAAGTCTTAATTGGCTTTATTTTCTGTTGTAGAATCTGCTAATATTTTTTCCATAGAATAGAATACTTAAGTGTTGCCATGAGCCACAGAATAACTGTAAACATAGGAGATGAAGATAATTAGATAATAGATGATCTAGACAGACATGTACATAGACTGAGACTTTTCCTCTTGAATAACAAAGATTTCTAGCTCTCAGTTTATTCTTCTGTGAAATGAGAGGGTTAGATCAGACATACAAGATAATTTCAAAATAAAGTCTACAAAATTCACTTCTTAAATTCAGAAATTAAAAAAATACGAAATATTAACTCAAGTGATTATAATGGAATATTTCAAAGAAATTAATTACTTTTGAAATGTGAAGAAAAATCTGATACAGATGAATATTATTTAACACAATGGTGTTAGCTAATAATAACAAAACCAGCATTGCTGAAATAAATTTCTATTTAATTTATTTTAAATCTGAATGCTGGGGCTGGGGATTTAGCTCAGTGGTTCCGGCGCCTGCCGTGCAAGTGCAAGGCCCAGAGTTCGATCCCCGTTACAAAAAAAAAAAAAAAATCTGAATGCATTTAAAAGAAGCAGCACAATTTAATTGGAGTCACACATTTTGAAAGTGTGAAAGGGAATCTCATCATCACTAAAATGTCACTTCTTGAACAAACTGTAAGAGATAACTGTTTTAGGGAATAACACTGACGTACAATTTCATTTTACTGTGATTATAATAAATCATTATAATAGCATAAATCTAAGACATACTCAAATCCTCTTGGGTTAGAGATATTTCAACCTTTGCTCATTATTTGGTACTTGTTTTATTCATGACTTTCTCAAAGCTAACAAAACTTAGTGCAAAAATTGGTAATTTTTTAATCCAAATATGTAAAGGTATGCTTTTTTTAAATACTGATTTTATATATTATGCTAAAAAAGAAATAACATTTTCAGGTAGTCCAAGGAAACATACCATTGAAATATATGATCAAACTGACAAATCCATCTTCCCTAAGAGTGGTACTACTAAACAAGACACCCCCCTGGAGCTGCAGGACTGCATCCCACTATTCTTCACATCACTAGCTGCAAAGAAGCAGCAGTTTGGTGACATTGGTGTCCACTTCATCTGTGCACAGCAGCTACTGGGGAGACTGTCTGCTCTCTGTGCTGTGCACCTGGTCCTGACCTGCGGACTCAGCTGCTGTTGTCACTGGTTAGGTTAGGAAATGGATATGTAAGAAAACCACCCAAGGCTGAAACAAAGGGAGGTGGGTGAGGAGAAAACCGATTCATTTCTTTGATCATTAGGCAAGCATGTATTGACTAGGAAGAAAAATTAAGCTGGATAAAAATTATATTTTCTTTCCTCAGCATTCATTTCTAGTGCTTAATAGAGTATTTTGTGGATAATTTCAATACCTAATATCCAATCCTTCATATCTGTTAGTTCTGACAACTTTCATGAAAGAATGGTAAATCTACCATATCTTGATGTGTTATAAGAGATGTTACAGTTCTATGAAGGGGAACTTAAAAAATATCCGTAAGTGGTAATGAATTGTAGTTTGAAATAAATTTTGATAATGGCTATCTTAAATTTTTAAGATGAAATTGTTGTTATTGAATTCCATAAATAGATCTTATATTTTTAAAAAGTTTATAAATAGAACAAGCTTAGTGTTCACTACAATATTTAATATTATAAAAATTGGAATCAGGAAGAAATGTGTTCAAATTTGCCTTTGCCACATTTAGTTGTAAAATCTAGACAGGTTCTTAAACATTAGTGCCTTCAGTACTTTCTCATTGGTAAAAAAGATTAATAACACATACTATTGCTTTTTCATGATGAATTAATTGACAAATTAATTGACAAATGTAAGTGCTTGAAAAAGTAGGCCACATTGTAGAATTGTATTTAATGATATCAACAATTTCATTCTTCTCTCAGCTAGTTTTTGCCTGTCAAAAATTCTAATTTTTTAATATATAATGAATTAATTTTTTATTAAGAATTCCAAAAAGATTTATAAAACAATATTGTTTTTCTTGTAATCAATTTTCAAAGAGATGCTCTGACTTTTAATAATACTACCAACATGAATATTTGATTTCTTTTTATTTCCAGCAGTTTTCATGAATTTATGTTTTTATATTTTGACTTCTTTCTAAATGAATGCAAGGGTTAGGCATTTTGTAATTGAAATTATCATTTTCCTATCATTTTTACATTAATGCTTATTATAGCTTTAAATTTTTCAAGTTTAAAAAATAAACTTTTATGAAAATATGTCATAGATGTGGTTGCATGTAAATGAAATCTGTATTGGTCTAAGGAATGGGGAAAAATAAATGACCAAAAACATTTTGTTCACCTATGAAAGTGTTCTCAGATCATCCTGCCATTCCTACCCTCCTACTAGAACTTTCCCTTTTTTCTGCCTTTTCAATAAGAGATTGTAAACTGTCCTTAAAATAAAGGTAAACAGAGAAGCTATTTGAGAAATTTCTGCTTGCCTTGTCTCTCAACTTGGTAAATAACACAGCCTTCTACATCTCTTCTCTGAGTATGCATCAGCTAGTGATCAGTTCAGAGCAGTGTTCTTCAGATTTCTGCAAAAGGTGGTCAGTAAACATAACCAATTCTTCATGTGAAATAAAATGTTTAAACATACAGGCATTGGAATCAGATTTATTCTAACTCTTGGGTTTGACATTTATCACAGGTTTATTTTTATCATATTTTACTTGAGGAAGATCAGCTGCTGTTGTTGCTATTTTCTTGTTCTTGTTTTGATAATTCTCTGATTTATTTTTTTACTTTGGCTCTGGTCCTGCCTTAACCAATAGCTAAGTCTACTATATATATAAATTCTCCAATTGCAGCTGAAAAGAAAGCCCTTTTCCTAAAGATAGAAGATGAAGTCTGAGAATTTCAAATGCTGGATTGGGCTTTGTAGAAGCTGTGTTAGGCATTATCTCCTTTCTGAATCACTGAATTAAAGCATTATCTATTAATTACATCACTACTTTTCCCTAAGCATATACAGAGGAAAGAACAGCTCTAGTAAAAAGAGATCGATTGGTTGAACTCTTGTCTTTTCAATAAAAGAAAACATTTTTATAAAAATTGTTCCATTTTTCTCCATGACTCTGCTCAAATACTATTTGTCAAAACAAACAAACAAGCAAGCAGTAAACAAAATGTACATATATGAGGTATGGTCCACATACTGGTAATACCAACTACTTGGGAGGTTAAGGAAAGAAGATGCGGAGTTTGAGGGCATACTGGGAAATTTAGAAATCCTGTATCTAAATTAATTTGAATTAAATTAAAGAGCTAGAGATGTAGCTCAGTGATAATGCCCTTGCAATGTATGCATGAAGCTCTAGGTTTGTTTCCCAGTACTGTAAAATGAACAAAGAAAGAAAGAAACAAACACCCATATAAAATATGCTGACTCCTCTCTCATCATCTGCTTTGAGATACTTGTACTCATAGCACCTATTATAATCAGACATTTTATTTATATATATACATATATATACACACACATTTGTTTAGCATTCACCTCTTAAAACTGGAATGTAAGATGTGTGAGAGAAATATTTCATCTTCTAAAATATTAAAAGAATAATCCTTATCATATGTTTGATGATCAAAAAAACACTTGATCCATATAGGAAAAAATCACATGGTTTACTTAGGTCTCATGAGTTACAGTTCTTTAGGACTGGGTCTCTCTCCCTGGCCCTTTTTTGCTCTTTGTCAGTTTCTGATGGCTGCTTCTCTCTGCAATTTGGCTTTATTCTCTGAGAGTCATTTGATTTACATAGTAGTGATCATCTCATCCATTACATTCTATGTTAAATTTCAATCATTATTTCGGCCTCAAAGATCAAAACACTGAAAGTCAAATCTTCTTAATCTGACTTCGGTCAAGTTCCCATCATGAGTTCAATCAAATGTGTCCAGAAGGCAAAAGCACCCAGCAAAGTTGTGCAAGTTTAACAGCTGAGAGAGGGCATAAGTCCACCCTGTACTCAAGCTGGTATCACAGTACTTTCTATGTTTGTCCCTAGTAAAGGATAGTTAAAAGTTATTATTTAAAATCCACCCAATAGCACTTTCATCCTATTAGCAAAGTATGTATTTGTTTCCTGCTTGGATAAAATGTCTCTAAGCACTAGTAATTATCATTAGTGAGGGGACTGGATAGAGCAGTAGGGATGTAGGAGGGTTATATGTAAGCATCTACAAGATACTGACACCTTTCTATGCCTTCTCAGGATTGCATGGGAATAGATAATTTCTTAGAAAAATAAGGAAAAACACTTTTGTAAACAATTATATATACAGTTATAGGTATATTAATATATACGGTATATTAATATATACAGTATATTCAATATATTCACATTACACATCCTAGTGTGTAATGATTGATTTCTTTTTCAAGTCTTATTACAATCTATCACATATTCATTTCATATCATGATTAATCCAATATGAATATTTTTATCATTATCAGGGCACAACTTTTATTTAGAGTTTTTCAGGCTATTATCTTTCCAGTGATCTGCTTATACTACAAGAAGATGGGGTTTATTCAATAGTGATTGTTGACATAGATATATTTAACAGAATGAATTATTCTTTTCAAATTTTTCTGACTCAGAAAAAGAAAATGAGAAGTTTTCATATTGCCACTGCTATACTTTTCCAGTAGTTGGAGGGAAGCTAGAGGCAGCATGAGTAAAATATAACCTTAGAGATAGGGCTTAATATCATCTTTTAATATGTGCTAAATGCTTGTGATTACACATGGCTTATGCTTATATTTCTAGATAAAAGCAGTCCTGCCTCTTCTAATGCCAACCTATAGAAGGAACTAAAGAGTTTTTCTTGCATACAGTCTTTTCTTTGCTTTCAAGAGTAACTCAGCAACAGATCATCTGATATGATATGGGTTTGAATTTCTGAATAAATAAAGGGTTTAAACTTCTGAAGCTATAGAAATGATTCTTCTCACATGATGGCGAGATGATGCTTGCAAAGAAAGAAAGGGCAGATTAGTCCTCACAATTAACTTTCTATCAAGACCCCCTTCTCCCCTCATTGGACTGATCCTTTATGATCATTATGATGGAACATCAGTGTGAGATTAGACAGAAAGGAACTGAAAATATCCATTCAAATATTTTCTACAGAAGGTCTTCAGTCTTGCATCCAAAAGCAAATTAAAACTACCACATTATTAAACTCAAATTACAAGCAATTGATATTGTTTTTAAGGTAAAATTATTACAGAAAGAAAAAGGATGCATTTATTTATTCTTGTTCATTTTTAATAAATATATGTTACTTTTAGACAGCATAGGAATTGTAAAATAGTAAATTGGGAACTGAGATACACCTACATTAATAGATTTAGAATGTTCCTCCACCCACAGCCAGTTGTCAGGAATCTTCTCAAGCATGAGATAATACTATTTATATGTTATATTTATATATCACCTTTCATATATGCTTTGTGCTTTCCATCCACCCAAGAGATTTAGTAGTTATTTACCGAATCCACTTTGCATGTTCTCCTTAAAAGTTCCAGTTTCACACTTTTAAATAATTGTTCTCTTTGTATCACTCCCAAGGTAATAAGTCTATTTCATTTTAATTCTTCTCCGAGAGACTCACATGCTAACTTGTTCATTTCACTGTAAGTAAAATTTCAAGTAATATAAAAGTTGGTTTATATTTTTTTCCATTTAGTTTATTGGTACTTTTTTAGGTGTACAATACAGTTACATTCATCATCGGCATCTTGTACCTGTACATGATGCATTTTGGTTCTTATTTTTTTCCCCTTCCCCTGGCCTCCCTTAACCCCCTCCATCCTTCCCTATTCAAAAAGGCTTTGTTTCCATGTTTCTCCTTTTCTCATATTTTTTCTTTTCCCTTCTTTCCTTTCCCCCTCCCTTCCCACTTCCCTTTTCCTTTAGACATTTTCTTCCTGTTTCACAATATCAATTATACATTTTTATTCTTATTAACATTTTTAGTTGTTCACACCAGAGAAACTATTCGGTATTTAAACTTGTGTGTCCTACTTATTTCATGTAAGATTATAGCCTCAATGTGCATCCACTTATAAATGTCTCTAGATTCTCATTCTTTATGGCTAAGTAGTACTCCATTTTATAAAAAAGAAACAAACCACGTCTTCTTTATCCAGTTTCCAGTTGATGGGCAATTTTGCTGTTCCAAGTTTACGAACTGTGCCGCTATAAACATGGGTGTGCATATATCACTGTGGTATGATTCTTTTGATTCTTTTGGGAAAGCAACCAGTACAGGAATAGCTGGGTCAAATGGGACTTCCAATCCTAGTTGTTTGAGTTATCTCCATATTGATTTCCTTTTAATTTCTTGCCTTGCCTGATGAATTTGCTGTGTTGGGCCTCATGGAACTGTGAGCTTCGTTATCTTTTTTTTTTTAGGATACTGTTTAGAATTGTTTGAAGTGCTGGTTTGGTATTCATGAAGTTTCTCAGGTGTTCTTTGTCATGGAAGTATCTTATTTTCCCACTAATTTTGAAAGATAGTTTTGCAGGATACATCAGTCTACGTTGGAGGTTGTTTTCTTTTAGGTCTTGAAATACCTCATTCCAGGCTCTCCTTTACTTGAGGGATTGTGTTAAAAAGTCCGCTGTGATTCTGATGGGCTTTCGTTTGCATGTGATTTGTTTCTTTTCTCTGTTTGTAGGATTTTGTTCTTCTGTTGGGTTCCAGGATCTTGATTTTTATATGTATAGGTGTAGATTTTTTTTGTTCATAGCTAGTTTTATTTTCATATGCCTCACTTATCTGTACATCAAATTATTTTGTTCTGTTTTGGAAGTTTTCTGTCATTAATTCTATGAACAGTTTTTTTTTTTAATATCATTTGTAATTTCCCCTGCTTTTTCATGGACTCCTATCAGCCTTATATTATTTTTCTTTTCCTTATCTAGGAGCTGTTGGATTGATTTCTCATGGTCCCTTACTATTTTTAAGAGATCTCTCTTTCCATAGTCACTGACCACCATCCTGTCTTCTATATCTGATATTCTGTCTTCAGATTGGCTCAATCTGATGTGTATGCTTTCAGTAGAGTGTTTAATCTCTGGATATCTGTTTGGATCTGTTTCATGGATTTCATTTCTTTCTCATGCTGGTTGTTCATGGCTTCCAGCATGTTTCTGAACTCATCTATTTTTTTATCTGTTTCTGTTCTAGAGCCTCTAGTCATGTCTTTCATTCTGCTCACCATTTCTGTAGTTATCTGGGAAATTATTTCTGTTTTGAATTTTTCTAGAGCTTCATTCATCTGTTTTGTTACTTCCTGTGCTATCAGTTCAGGGAGTCCAGGTGGTTGATTATCAGACTTTTCCACCTTGTTTCCCCGAGAATTTGCCTTTGGTGGGCTGCAAGTCTGAGTTTGTGCCTTTCTTAAATGTCTTCTCATTTCATTTTTTGTTGTTGGTACTGTCCTTGGTTTTATTCTTGGGTTGCTACTTTGATATTGCTTATTGTAGGTATCTTTGTTGCTTGTATTTAGAACATTTATGGAATGACTGCTTCTCAGAGGTGTCTTCCAGACATAGATAGCTTTTAGGCTTTGGTCTCTAATGACTCTGAGGCTATCTCATTTTCATTATACCAGGAAGGACAACTGATTAGATCAATCACAACACCTTAGCCCAAGTGATAAAATCAGCAACACAATAATATGAACCACAGCTTAGAAAATAACAATTTGTGGTCGTTACTAATTTATTTCCTTTAACTGTGTGAATTAAATCAAAATTGAGAATCAAAATATGTTTATAGTGAATAGACTCTTCAATATATCAACTTTACCCTTCAGGACAGGGACTTAGAAGGAGTTGGGGTGGGAAGGATAGATAGGGAGAAGGATAGGTAAAGGTTAACAGTGAGGCCAGAGGACAGAGGAAGGTCATGCAAACTCTAGGAAACTTTGAAGACAAGAGGAAAAGACAGGATGAAAGAACAAAGATGAGAACAGAACAACCTAACAACAAAAGGGAAGCTAGAAACTGTATTTACTTTCCTTTAAAATTAATGACAATTGAGAGAAGGAAAAAGAGAAGTAAAGAATAAGAAAGGAGAAATTTGAATTAGGGCCAGAACAGGATCAAAAATGGAGATGAAGAACAATGTGGAAGAGCAAGAGAATGAGAGAGAGAGAAAGAAAGAAAGAAAAGAAAAAAAGAAGAAAGAAATAAAGAAAAATTTGAAGAGTAGAAAAAATGAAAATTAAAAAAAGAAAATAATAATTTTGAAAATAAATAAAAAATAAAAATGAAGGACCTCTTTCAGGTTATGTCTCTGCTGTCACAATAGAAAACATGGGCAGCAGTGTGCAGATATACATCAATAAGTCTCACCAAGCCAGTAGCAGACCCATGAGATTCAGGCTTATTTCCGGTTGCACGTCCCAAGTTGAGCTCCCTGTCCTCCTCCAAGGTTGAACTCTGCAAGGTTCTACTGCAGCTTCCAGCTCCCCTTCCCCTGGAGATAGTCCAGGTTCTGATGGAATGTGATGATCCCTCAAACTTACCAACTATGGTGGTCTGGGGTGGCTTCATTGCAGAGATTCTCTTCACTTTGCCAGTGGGCTTCAGTTATTATCAAGGAGCCTGAGAGAGGCCCTCTTTCTGTTGTTCACTTCTGCTCTATCTTCTGGAGCCCAGGACAATAGTCTTTATATCCCACTGTGTCTCTGCAGTGTGAAACCAGGTACCAATGCAGCCCAGAAGGGCCTGTGAAGCTGGGCTGGTCCTGCAGGCCCTCACGTGACTCCACTCTTTGCTTGGAGGTGGGGTGGGGGCAGGGCAGGGCAGGAGCCCCAGTTCTGTATGGCTGAGGTCCTCACAGGTCCACTCTCTGATAGTTCGGAGGCAGGGTGGGGGCTGTATTGTTTTTTTTTTTTTTGGATAGGCTTGGTAAAAATGTGATGCAGGAGGTGCACTTGAGAGGTATAGCAGTCATGCTAAACATGCTCAGGCAGGCAGGACTCACTTTCACACTTGCCAGTTACAACAATGTGCTCTCTCTTCAGCTCTATATTTAACTGACTAGTAAGCTATTTAACTAGATAAGTAAATGATGGTATATATGTTTTATCACTGATACAATGTCATGAATAAGTGCAGCTTATATTGTTCCTACTTTACACATAACGAAGTAGTGGTTAATTTGTCTGATACCTGAAAGTATGTAGGCTGTACTACTAACAGCCAGGTGAAATCTTCCATCTCCATACCCATCCCACATTACCCTGCTTGCTGTGCGAAAGTCCTTAGACAGAAGACATGGAACAAGTGTAAATTTCTATTTTCTCTTATATAATGATAATCTTTCTCAACTAATAAGTTTTTTTGTAATTTACTCATTGTTTATAATTTATAATTATAATTTTTGTGTTTCCTCTACCAGATCCTAAGCACCCTTAGTTATTTATAAAATTTTTACATAGTGTATAGTATATACCAATGTGAGAGAAAATTATGGCACAAAGATGAATAATGTGACCAAAGCTACAAAGTTAGTGAATGATTGGATTTTAATCCACTATCTAGCTTCAGAGGTTGTGTGCATTTGGTATACTGGGCTGCATCTCCAATAACTCAGACATCTTTGAATTCTCTGAGTGCATCAGTGTCTATAATTCAAATGAATGATAATTGAAATGTATTCATGACACAGATAAAATAGTTGTTAAAACTTATTATTGCACTACTGAGATACCCAATATTAAGAATTATCACTGTAGTGTGTCATAATATCAAATGACTCCTTTAGAGAAGTTACATTCAGTATAAATATTTGACATGGCTAGCCTATAGTTTAAATGATTTAATTATTTATGCCAAATTTTATCCACTTTCCTGTAATGTTTGATATGCTAAAACAAACTTTCCAAATATGATAGAATATAGAGAAACTTGCAATAACTCAAAGACATTATGTAATCACTTAGGAAGTTGTATCATCAAAGTAAACAAAAAATATTTTCTGACACTAAAAGAAAGGAAAGCAAAGTTAAAAAAACTTATTAATCACATTCAATAGAACTAATAACTGTCTTAAGATTTTCAGTTTATCAGAAAGACGCAGAGGAAAATAAAAGTAAATTAAGAAACACTTTTTGGGGAAAGCATTATGTAGTAGAAATTAAAATTACTGATATATTTTACTTCTTTTAGCATGAGAATATCTCTCAAATCATAAACGTCAAACATTTGGTTCAATGTATTTGCTTAAATCTAAAACTAGACAATAAAAAGAAAACTTGCACATAAATGCCCACTGGAGCATCTTTGAAAGTATCATGATTACTTCAAATTATAATTATTCAAATATGAATTTAACTTTTAAACCACAAAACATTCCTCCTATTCTCATTTCCCTGAACCCTACCTCGCCCTAGATTTCAGTCATGAGTAGAGTAATAAGCAGCACAGCCTAAGGACCCATAGAAATTCCTGTTTTCCCTAAAGCCTCCTTTGACTGCTTTCTTTTGTGTGTGTGGTTCTGGGGATGGAACACGGGTGTTCTCATATCCCAGGCAAGCACTTTACTGCCAAGTGACATCCCCTCCTCCCCTCATCTGATTTCTTACTAAGTCTTGCAGAAATTTCTTTCTGTATACCACTAAAGTTCATCCCCACATCCTATCCCCCTTTGTATCACCCCTTAGTTCATCTCCTCATTGATCTGTGATCTGGACCTATCAGCTCCTAAATGGCCTCCCTTTATCCAGTCATGTCACTCTTGAAATGATCTAAATTGCAATCAGACTTACTTTTCTAAAATAAAATATGAATGTTACTCATTACTTTGTTTAATAATTCTCAAATACTCGCATCCAATGAAGGGAAATATTTCATTTCCATAATCTGGTCTAAAGGACACTGACGAAGTGACCCGGACTACTTATAATTCAGCATTTGCCTTTCCGTGTCCTGCACTTTCAATGGTAGTTCCTAGCACATACTCTTTTTATTTTATAGGTTAATGATTTATTCTCTATGCTTCTTTGATTGAAAAATACTTCCTCCTTTCTTCATAGTTAATTTCCCTTAGCTTTCTGTATCATTGTTCTGCTGTTCTTTTCATCAGAAAATTTTTCTTGAACTATAATGGTTCGAATAACTGTTTTTTTCACTTCTCTGGATGAATACTTGATATACACACAACATATCATTTTTCAGAATTTAATGAAATTTTCTTAACAATTTTAAATGATGCTGTCTCATCCAGTTTATTGGAGACTCCTCCAGGAAGAACTTAAATCTCTATTAAGAGAAGACTTTAAATGTTTCATGCATATAACTAATATTCAATAAACTTTAGATGAATTTATTTTTATTTATTTATTTTTATTGTTTTTGGTACAGGGGATCGAACTCGGGTCCTTTCACTTGTGACGCAGGCGGCAGAACCACTGAGCTAAATCCTTGGCCTTTAGATGAATTTAAATACAATTAATATACTTCTATTTGCCAATATAAATACCACATTTTGTTTTCCCTTAGTAACTTAATAGCAAGCCAAATTTTAATGAAGAATATCATACCATACTCTGATCTTTCTGATTTTTCATTTGTATTAATACATTTCAGAAAAAAATATCAAGAGGACAATGGATGTCTTGAGGTAGAATTACTACATCTATATATTCTATACAAATATTTTTGCTGAAAATAGAAAATTTTGCTGAAAATATTTTTAGCAAAAAAAATAAAATGACAAGTTATCTTTTGAGAAGGAAAATGTAGCAAGGTTTACTAGTTCTCAAATAGGAAACCCCAGGCAAGAGTCATATTGAGATAATTTGTATTGAGTTTCAATTTTTAAGTAACTATTCAGCTTCACAGACTTAATTTGTAAGAGGCAAGATATGTTACTTTTGAAGAGTAATTCTCCTTCCCTGGGGAGATAAGTTCAATGCTTAAAACTATCTCTGACTCTCCCACAAATAAAACTAAATTAAAATATATTTAATTTTTCTCTTGTTCTGAAGAAAAAAAATGCAAGCATGAAGGTCACTTGCAAACCAGATGTTTGTTAGAATGACCCATCTACCAGTGAGGATGCTGTCGTGGTATAAATGAGCACCTTAAGCTATAAATTGGTGCTTTTCAGAGAGATACTGAAAAATAAACTGTTATAAAATTGTCAGCAGCTGCCAAGCAGAGAACTGATTCTGTAATTTAGTGAGAAACTAAAAAGATCAAAATCACATTTCTGCCTTTTAACAGGCCTTTGGCTGTTGCCCAAAACCTGCTAATAGCATTGTAGAAGGGAAGGAGAAAGTGGAGGTCATAGGGCCACTTCGCACTTTGGGAAAATGGATGTTCCTATTAGGTAGTGCTCCATCCCAAGAACAAAAGACATCAAAATGTATTGGCCTTTGCTCTGAGAAAATTAATCAGATGTATTTAAACACACCTTATGATGCAAAGAACAATTAATGTAACTACTAACTGTTACAATGTATTTCTTAACTTTTCATTCAGAAACACAAAACAGTACATATTATCCAGCTTTCCTTTGGAACTGGATTCAGAAGAATTAGTAACCCTTAAGGATTTTACAATATTCCTTCTTTAGACTATTTGCGCAATATGTCTCCTGCAACTATTGCATATTACAGAATCATCTTTTTAATATATTTCTGTGCATTACTGCATATTGCAATATTAATACTTGTTACTTGGCTCCAGATATTTTTTACTACAATTCTAATTCTCAAATTTGGCAATAATATAAGGATGTGCATTTTTTTCCTTTTTGGTTTTACAAAAGGCCAATTTCTACATGTGGTTAAAGTACCATAAATATGCCAGCAATATTGAAGAAAAACTATTTAATGAAATTTTTAAAAAGCTAGTAGAGTTTACGTGAAATACACAAAAATGCACACTGTTTTCCTAAGGAGCTAGGTCCTACAAAGTATTCAATAGTCTTCCCCCCAAAGTAATCACAATACTCAGACCTACTAGGTCCTACATCTATAGGCCAGAGAATGATAAATCCCTTGCAGGCATGATCTCAAATTCCAGCCTCAAGTACATAGATACAGATATTCCAAATCATAAGATTCTTATTTTGCTTTAGCTATTATTGTTCTTCATTTTAGTCTGATAATGCATTTCTTCTAATTATTGCTTATAATGTTTCATTTCCTTAAATTCACTTTCCTTTAATGTACTTTTCTTTCTTTCTCTCTTCAAAGCCTCCTATGAACTGTTAAAACCGAACATCCTATTAAAGACTATCTTTCCAAACATAGTCATTAAAGTTTTCCTTTCCTTAATGATTGAAATCTCCCTAGATAGAAATTAATATTTTAGAGACATGAAATACAGCTCATAGGAGACAGTTCAGTAGAACCAGTCTCTCAGAAATATTAGTCATAAATATTGGTCATAAAATTAGTGTGATTATAATTTAAAATAAAAATTTTATCTAAATATTGAAATGACATTTTATAGATTCATCAGTGAGTGTGGCCATGTTGCCAGGATCACAGTATTTCTCACATTGCTTCTAACAGATGTTTTCCAAAACTTGAGGCATATGTCTGTCTTTTCTCACTAGAGTCGTATTTTTAAAAAGGGATTGTCACTTAAAAACAGTACTATGCCATTTCTTTACCAAAAAAAGAAAATCTTTTAAAACAGTCTCTTCTTTCACAAATATGGGTTTATTTGACATGAAACAATAATATTTTCTTAATTACAATTTCATATGCTATGGCTAAACATTTAAGGTAATGTTTGTTGGTAAGCATAATTAGAAGATAACAAATGTTTAATTAATTTTCACTTTTCTTATTAACAGATTTATAAAAAATAACCTAATTTTCAGACATCTGTTTTATAATAGTAGTATGGGAGGATTCAATTACTTTTAGCTCTGACATAACCAAAACAAAACTGTACCTGTCAACACATATGTCCTAATTGTTTTTTATCCCAAATGTCTGACCACAAGAAGGGGAAACATTACCCACTGAATATAGAAATAATTTTTGATTCACTCTTCTTATTTGACTTCCACTTATGAACACTTTTTACCCTATTAACATGTTTTATTTGTCTCTGTTTTACCACCTCTCCCACCTTGGCTTATTCTTGTATCTGGAGGACTATACAACTCTTCCCAAGTAACCTGACTCTCAGCCACTGCTTCTTTGCTTAATTCAGAGGCCCCCTCTTATCTTCTTTGTGAAAATATATGTTTAACTTTCATGCTGTTTGGCAAAACCTTGTGAGTCCTGTCCAATAAATCCCAGGTCTGTGGGTCAAACTTCATTACTTGGAACTTCACCACCTCTACATGGAACATATTTTTTAAAAATTCTTCTCTTATTGCTACGTATTTGTCATCAACACCATTGTACCCAAATCCATATGGGGTCACCTAACTTCAGTGGTGAGGTGAAGGTAAATGATGTCACTTACTGGCAGAAGGAGAAGTAGTGTCTAAACTATGTTCTCTGTATTCAATTCACTTTTCTCCTAAGGTTCCTTCTCTTTCCAAAGATTTGAAGATGTGTTTGCTCACCCCATTAATGGATTTTACCCACTCTCACTCACAGATATTGGTCTGAGTCCACAGCTCATCCCTTAGTCAATCCCCTTCTGCTCAAACAAGAAGCTACAACTTTTAGAAGCACATTTGGTAAAAACAAAGCTCTAAAAAACATGCCATGTGGGTTTTAGCTCAAATTGAAAATTTCTTTGCATTTTGTCAGTGGAAAATGAAAAAGTTGAAACTCATCAAGTCATCATGAAATTATAAAAATGATTAATTAAAATTTAGGATGATACGAATTAAGTTGGTAAATGTATTTAAGACAATTTTGATCATCATCATTTCAATAATTTTAGGTATTTGTATACTTTCAGGGAAAAATGTATTTCCATCTATGTGTAAGTACAGAATCTAAGCAGGTTCCATAATATGAATCTAAGCAGATTCTATAATTTATGTGGTTATTTCATTACATCATCATAACATCTGTAATTATTTCACCTCATTAATTCTCAACATGAATGCTGTTGTGGCCAACAAGTACGTGGATTGTACGTGTATGTACCATGTATTGTATATCTGGCTTCCTGATAAACATTCCCCTAGTTCTATCGATTTTCAACAACAAAACTGTAGTCAGTCTGGCTTTAAGTTTACTCTTCTAAATACTTTTCACAATTTTATCGCAATATCTTAAAAGCATAATTGAGTTAGAAGGGAGATGTAATTATGTAATGATTAGCCTAGTGTTTTCTGATCTTTTTATAACTTAGAGGAATTTGTTTTTTTCACAACGACTTAGGAGTTTTCAAGAGAGACATAAAACTAAAAAGGAATTCAATTAGGTGATAATGTTTAGTGTTTGTAAGAAAGTATATTTTAACATTTCTCACTGTCATAGTAATTTTTGCTAATTAATAACATCCAAAATATATGTTGAAGGGTTTCTTAACAAAACTTGATTAGTTCCTAATGTGGTTTAATTTAATTTACTACAAGCATTTGGTTTTTCATAAGTATTCAGTTATATGACACAAAATGTTTATGACCTAATAAGAATTTATCACTGGCAGGGCACTCAGGTTTGTGTTGTAGGTATAATAATGTTCATGATCATGAGTATTGAATTGATATTAAGAGTGTTCATTCCTTTATTGTAATTTTTTAAGGAGTTATGCTTCTTGTTTCCAATAAGATCAGAATACAGTCAGAATTAATGGATTTTCTCAAATATATGTTTAGCAGCAGATCATATTCATAGATACAAAAAAGAATGGCATAATATTCAAAACATTTAAGAAAAAATAGTGATAATAATTATTTCATTAAACTTTATTTTTTCAGATTATTATTTCATTAAAACCTATTTTCCTAGATTTTATTTATTAGACAATTCCCCCATTTTGTATCAAAACCACATGTAGAAAGTAAAAGAAAGTGCAATGTTCAGTCCAAATTGTGTCATTTCACTGATGTTTAAAATTCACCAGCTGTGGCCAGAGAAGTCTACATTTACCTCTTCTATTTAGGGATAATTTTCTGAATTATTTATTAATAATGTTTAGAGATGATTTTCTTAATTATTTAATAATGCACTTTATATTCAATTTTTCTGGTCTATAGCAGATTAGACCTGTAGTGATTAATGAAATAAATGATACAGAACAGTATTTCATGATAAGTAGCCAATATTTTTAGAATAAAAATAGTACAAAAGTTTAGAAAATAGTTATAACCTTAATGTATATACCTGACTTAATATAATTCATGAGAAAAAGACTGTAGATTTTAGATTATATTCCTTCAGTGTGAGGAAATGTTTTGATATTATTTCTTAATGAATAGATGTAAAATTAAAAAGCATCATTGTTTTGTTGGGTATGTTGAGGAAAAGGATTAAAAGTCATATTGTACAACAGTGCTGCCAACTCACTAAGTCTGGGTTACCACCCAGATTATTATATTCTAACAATAATCCAGATGATTCCAGTGACTCATCATTAACTACACTAGGAATCAAGTGCCTTGAACACTCTCTGAGTACTATGATATACAATTTAAAAATATATTTGGCAAATTACATTTTATTCAAAAAGTAATCTCATTTTTATAAGTTCTTGGAAATATATTGTTTCAGAAAAAAACATTGAAGAATAAAGGTATTTGAGAAACAGCCATAACATGGAAGAAAAGGAAAGTGTAGGAAGCTCCTCAAAGATCACAGACTGTCATCTGTCACTCAAAGGAAGAGCTTAAAGGAGAGCTGTCTTGGTCTGACTATCCAACATAAAATGTATTTCCTCTCTGCCAAACCTGGGGCTTTCTGGATCTAAGCATATTTTTCACAGTCCAGTCATCAGCTGGGTATTTTAGAAGTAGACAATAGGAGGTAGGAGTTATTTCTATTTAATGGCCAATAAGTACTTGAAAAAAATGTATGACATCGCTGGCCATTACAGAAATGCATATTAAAACCACACTAAGATTCCATCTTACTCCATAAAGAATGGCTATCATCAAGAAATCAAATAAGAACAAATGCTAGCAAGTCTGAAGAGGGGAAGTGAACCTTTCTACATTGTTGGTGGGAATGTAAACCAGTACAATCACTACAGAACTCAGTATGGAGATTCCTAAAAAACCCTAAAAATTGAAAATCCATCATACCCTGCTATTTCCCTTCTATGTATCTTCCAGAAATAAAGACATCATATTACAATGATACATGCATACTCATATTTGTAGCAGCATAATTCATAATAGCTAAATCTTGGATGCAACCTATATACTCATCAACAGATGAACAGATAAAAAATAGTGTGATGTTTACATTTCTTATTGGTACTGCTATAGGAGTACTACTCTGCTATAAAGAAGGATAAACTTGAGTCATTTGCAGGAAAATGGATGCAAGTTGACACCATGGTGTTAGGTGAATTCAGTCACATGTGTAGGGTTGGTTTCTCTTACATGAGAAGCCCAAAATATAAATAAAAAGCAAGACAAAGGAAGGAAAATAGGAAAAGGGAGATGGATGTTTTATACAGGGGAGGGGCACTAAGAGATGGAGAGAGTGAAAAGGAAGACAGGGAAGAGGATGAATAAAAGAGTTAAGATGTGTTGTGTTCAAGTACCAACTCCCCATGAGGAAGGTAATCATTCTGTACTACAAACAGATACTAATAAAAATAAAATTTTCATAAAAGTGTTTTTAAAAAGTTATTTCCATTTACACATCAGAAAAGGCAGGCTAAGAGTGGTTCGATTGTCTTGACTTAGGTTACATAATTAGTGAAGACTACATTCAAAGCCAATCTGCATAATTAAATAATTCAATTTTTTAATCATCGCTTCTTGTTGTAGAATAAAAGAATAAGTCACTAAGTTAGAGGAAGTGCTGCCACTTATATCGTTGATACAATTCTCCTGAATTTCAAATGAACACAGACTCCTTTCAGGACCTCAAGATGAATCACCAGAAACTTTAACCTCAATGGACAGTTTTACAATTATGTAGTAAGTAGGTGGAGTATTATATCGTTTCACTTTAAATGATTTTCTCAGTTAAATCTGTTGGGAGTTCATAACCAACTCCTATTGCTATCCAAAATAAAACTGATCTTGATGTTTGCTTTGGTGAAAGTAACACAATATTAGCATTTTTATAAACTTTATATTCTATGGAAATCATGAATGAAAAGTAATTCCATTGGGATTAGAAAAGTAAGTCATTCAGTCTCTAGAATGAATTTTCCTGTAAACTAGCATTAATGGGATATTGTTAATTTCTTAGTTAATTCATTTTTGCATTAACATTTTAATAGTGCTCATTAGATTTAAGAAATATGAAAAAATTGCAGAGAAAAAATGCTAAAAGTTTTAAGTATAAGCTAAGAAAATATAAAATTGCATAAAACAATAAGAGAATGATAAAAGTATATATTTAAACTGGAACTCAGCACCTTAAATTCAAGCAAGCAAAATATTGTCCATTTCAATTATGTAGTTAAAGTAGTTTCCTACTAAACTTTAAAGGCTAAAATATACAATTGGCTTCTTAAAAGGAAAGAGTACAATAAATGGAGAGAATTCTTTTAAACTGACAATGGTATTAATTATATGAAAAAATAAAAAATTGATTAAAATAATATAATAATTCAAGTTGTTTAACCAATTAGTAGAACATTTAATAACTGTTCTATGTTGTAATTATAAAAATATGATTTGTGAAAAGAATAATGGCTCTTTATTAAAGAACTTTTCTACCTGATTAATATCTACTCTATTATGATACTTCCTCTATTAATTTTTTAAACTTCTTTTTTGTTCAGCTTATGGAATAAACAGAAATATTTTAAAGTCATAAAAATGACAACTATGTAATAATTACTATACTTAAATCAAAACTAGATTAATATACACAGTCTGCCAAAAAATACAGGCACACTTCAGGAAAAGAACTTGTATAAATATTTTATTAGTAAATTTATTGAGACATCATGAGATTAATACAAGTTATCTTTGGCCCCTACAATTACAAGTGGTGACCATTAGCTTCCACACTTTTATTAGTAAAGTGAAGTGCTGCTTAGACAACGCTGGTCAAAGTGTTCAAGTGTCCAACTGTCCAAAGTATTCCACAAATTCTCCTGATTTAACACCTTTTACAGACGTTTATCTATGGGGCACCCTAAAGGATGTCGTATAAATCAGAAAACTCTCTACACTGCTGGCCCTTAGAGAAGAAATTGAAAATGTATATGCAGCAATCTCAATGGACATTGAGGAAAGAATTCTTATTTTCAGCTGACAAAACAAAGATCCTAAAAGAATTAATGACTTGTCCAAAGCCATATAAGTATAAATAGATAAAAGTAGAACCAAAAATGACCTTATTTTCGCATACACTTTCCATTCATTACTGAATTATATTTTTCAGCCATCATTTTCTTCAGTATTAACTCATTTCAAAGAAAACAAATTTCAGGCATATATGAGTACACATTAAAAAATATGACTTTCTAATTTGATTACTTTGGGTTTTTTTGTTTTTTGTTTTTTTTCTTAAAGTTGAACTGCAAAAAAAAGCAGGTAGTTCAGAGTATATTTGCTTAATCTGGAACACAGCAGCACAGTGTCACCGTGGCTGGAACTCAGGGTCTTCACATGGAGCTACATCTCCAGCCCTTTATTATTCTTCTATTTCATGACAGGGTCTCACTACGTCTCTAAGTTGCCTAGTTTGGGCTTGAACTTCTGTTCTTCCTGCCTCAACCTCCCAGAGTGCTAGGATTACAAGCATGTACCATTGTGCCCAGCTTGAACTTTATAGGTTCATTATTTTTGTCCTTACTGTCTTTTGTAAATACTGTCTTTAATAATTAATTTAAATTTCATTTACTCATTTATTAGTTATTTTTCAGTTGATTTTTTTTAACCAATTAAAACCCTTTCAAAGAAACTATTAACTAAAAAGCTACATATTGTTCAAACATTTTTATGTAGTCCTAGCATTTATCTTTTAGGATACTGTACTAATCAGTAGTTTCTCATAACTATTCCTCTGCTTTTTATTATTCTGAGCAGTGCACTAGATCGGAACTACTGCACTATCAACTAATAGCACGTTACAAAGAAGCACAGATTTTTACATTATTGGAAGAATGTGATAAAACACGCATACATACTCAAGATTACATGAGTATATTATGAATTATTACATGACTTGAAGAAATAAAAATGTAAATATCTGCATAATAATGGCTGTATATAGCTGCCTCTAAATTCTTTAAGAAGTAAAGCAATAATCCTAAATAATACTGAAATATCCACAGGTATAATATTGGAGGCCACTGAATCTTCAGAGAGAAAATGATTTATCAAAATTAAAAGTAGATTATTGTACAAGATGAAACTGTATAAAATTAACTAAAGCTCTCTTGTTACAGATAGTCTTCCAAACACTTGAAAATAAAGCAAAATAGATGACCATATTCTAGAAAGATTTTTAAGATAGATTATGATTTTTTCCACATATACTGCTGTTCTCATTTGTTTACCTAAATTCAATCAATTCTTAATATTCTCCAGCGCAAAATGAAGCATACCCAGTTGCAATTTAAAATCACATGGCATGTTAAATCATAATGCTAAAAGTGCTTTATTTCTTTAATGTGCTCATGATATATTCAGATGTACCCTCTTCCTAACACAGGCCTTTCTGAACTTGATATGTTACTTCAAATTAAGAGAATGTTTATAACCTTTCAAAATGAACAAAAGATAACTTTCAGAACTTTTCAGTTCTTATTTATTTAGTTCTTCATTATTTATAGATGTTTTTTTAATTTCACTGTAGTATTTAACCTAAAATAAAGTTATTACTGTAGAGAGAGAAAGACTAAAGTTCACTTGGGCCTGGGGAATTTGGAAGAAAAACTAGTAACTGCTAGAAGGTTTTATGAGTGGTGAAATGATCTCAATAGACACTGGTGGTGGTTACATAAATCTGTGAATATAATAAAAATCATTGGAATTTCCATTTTAAATTAATGAATTTATATAAACTCAATAAAGTTGCTAAAATGTAGCCCATAAAATAGATTCAGAAAACTGGTAGTGCTACTTATTAATACCTAATTTAACAGCTAAATTTTATGAGAATACCTCAAAAATTCTGAAATTAGAATATAGTTTACCATATTTTTTGAATTAAACTTCCAAGCATTCACCATTGTAGATGAAGTTTACAGGATTTTCTTCAACTAGTCACTTTTTAAAAATCAAATTCTATGTGCTTGGTTAATATCAACTAAGAGAAAAATATCACTGCTTGGAAATAATTTCTCATGTGAAGGATTCATTTTTTTCTCGAGTGTTTTCAAGTGAACATTTTAAATTTATTATTGACAGTATTATAACTTCTTTACATATGCTTATCAATGTAATCCTTATCACATCCTACAGAGTATATAACATAAATATTCTCATATTATGGAATATTAACTTGAGGGAGGACATACATACCTGAATCAGTCTGACAAAATTATTAAATATTAAGTTCAAGCCTTACTAGTATTTAGTCTGACTCTAAGATTTTAGCTTTTAGTGAAGATGTTCTGTCTTGATGTGATCCATAAACATACACAAGAGTGCTTGATGATCTACCAGCAGTAAGGTTGTGTCAATAGTTATTATGAAAATAAAAGAAATTTATGAGCAACTCAAAAGTTATCACTACTCTGTAAATGTGCTTTTGATGATAAGTATTCATTAGAGTAGCAGTGATAGGTTTTTATTATAATGATAGTATTAAAAATAAGAAATGTTTGTAGAGGATTTGAACTATGAAGAACACTTTAGAAAATTATCATTTACAAATTAAAGTTGAAAAAACAAGGTGATCTGCTTAGCTTACCAGAGAGAGGGGTCCCAGGCCACCAGGACCCCCGCTCCATCCAACCTGTGCCATGCACACCAACAGGAATCAGCCAGAAGGTGAGGACCCCTTGCCATTGGCCACTCCCATGGAGATGATCAGCTTAGCTGCATGAGTGCCTGCAGGACACCCCCCCACACCAGGCCCCACATCTGGCATCCTGGTTGTACTGCTACCTGGTTCCACACTACAAAGACACAGGGGAAATCAGACCACCATACCTGATAAGTTGGAGGGATCATCACCTCCCATTGGAACCTGAAGTACAATCTTGCAGAGTTCAACCCTACGGGAGGACAGGGAGCTCAACTTAGAACTTGCCTCCAGAAATCAGCCTGAATCTCACAGATCTGTGACTGGCTTGCTGAGACTCACTGACTTATATCTGCACAATGTGCCCACATTGTCTATTGTGACAGCAGATACATACCCTGGAGGAGGCCCTTCATTTTCATTCATTTTTATTTTTTATATGTTATTTTCAAAATTATTATTATTGGGGGGTTTTTGCTCTTATTTTTAATTTTTATCCTACTCTTTTCAAATTTTTATTTTTCTCTTCTTTTTTTTCTTTCTTTTATCTTTCCTTTCTCTCTCTCTCTCTCTCTCTCTCTCTCTCTCTCTCTCTCTCCTCTCTCTCTCTCTCTCTCTCTCTCTCTCTCTCTCTCACACACACACACACACACACACACACATGCAGACACTCACTCTCTTGTTCTCCCACACTGTTCTTCATCTCCCTTTTTGGTCCTGTTCTGGCCCTAATTTGGATTTATTCATTATTTTTCTTTTATGCTCTTTTTCTTTCTCTTGCCTGTGTCTTCTAGCCTCACTGCTAACCTTCCCCTATCATTCTACCTGTCTAATCCTCCCTTCCCAACTCCTTCTAACTCCACATCCTGAAGGTTAAAGTTGCTATATTGAAGAGTGTATTCACTATAAACATATGTTGGGTTGGTCCTCGATTTTGATTTAATTCACACAGTTAAATGTGATAGATTAATAACTTTCTCAAATTGTCATTTTTTAAGATGTACTTGATGCTATGGTGTTGCTGATTGAATCACTTGGGCTAAGGTGTTGTGATTGATCTCATCAATTGTCCTTCCTGGTATAATGAAAATGAGATAGCCTCAGACTCATTAGAGATTCAAAACCTAAAGACCAGCTATATCTGGAAGACAACACTGAAAAGCAATCATTCCACAAGGGTTCTAAACACAAACAACAAAGATACCTACATTAAGCATTTTGGAAATATCAACCCAGGAATTAAACCAAGGACAGTAACAAAAACAAAAATGAGAAGACATTTAAGCAAGGCACAAACTCAGGCTTCCAACCAACAAAAGGCAAATTGTGGGGTAATGAGCTGGAAAAATTTGATAATTAACCACCTGGACACCCTGAACTGATAGCACAGGAAGTAACAAAACAGAAGCATGAACCCTAGAAAAATTCAAAACAGAAATAATTTCCCAGGTAACTACAGAGATGGGGAACAGAGTGAAAGACATGATTAGAGGCTCTAGAACAGAAACTGATAAAAAAAAAAAAAAGATGAGCTCAGAAACATGCTGGAACCCATGAATGCCCAGCATAAGAAAGAAATGGAAACCATAATCCCCAATATAAGAAAGAAATGGATTCCAAGAAACAGATTCAAAACTCCACTGAAACTATGCACAGCAGATTAAGGGAATGTGACGATAGAATATCAGATATAGAAGACAGGATTGCGGTTGAGGACCATGAAAACAGAGATTTCTTAAAAATAGTAAGGGACCATGAGAAATCAATCCAGCAGCTGGGAGATGATGTAAGGAAGAATAGCATAAGACTGATAGGTGTCCATGAAAAAACAGGAGAAAATACAATTGGAATAAAAAAAATTGTTCACAGAAGTAATAGTAGAAAACTTTCCATACAGAGGTGGAGAATTGGACATACAGACAAGTGAGGCATATAGAAATCCAAATAGCCATGATAAAAAAAAATCTATGCCTAGACACATAATAATCAAGATTCCAGAAAACCAACAGAAGAAGAAAATCCTACAGGCAGTTAGAGAAAAGAAATAAATCACCTATAAAGGAAAGCCCATCAGAATCACAGCAGATTTTTCCACACAAACCCTCAAGTCAAAGAGATACTAGAGTCAAGTATTTCAAACCCTAAAAGAAAATAACATACAACCTAGGCTGTTGTATCTTGCAAAATTATCTTTCAAAATAGATGGGAAAATTAGATACTTCCATGACAAAGAACACCTGAGAAATTTCATGAACACCAAACCAGTACTCCAAGCAATTCTAAATAATATCCTAGAAAAAAACAATGAAAGTCACAACTCCATGGGGCCCAATGGAGGGAAGCCACCAGGCAAGGTAAGAAACTAAAGGGAAAGGGGGAAAAGTAAGAAATAAAAAGAGCCAAGAAAAGTAAAACATCATGACAAGGATGAGTCAATATCTATCAATTAAAACCACCAATGTTAACAGCCTCAATTCACCAATCAAAAGAAATAGACTGGCGGAATGGATTAAGAAGCAAAATCCAACAATATGCTGCATACAGAAAACACAGCTAACTCAAAAAGGAATTCAGAGACTGAAAGTAAAAGGATAGAAAACAGTTCTACACACCACAGGAACCCAGAAAAAAGAAGGGGGAGCAATCTTATTTGCAGACAAGGTACATTTCAAACAAAAACTAATTAAGAGAGACAAAGAAGGACGCTACATCCTGTGAAAGGAACAATCCAAGAGGAAGAGATGACAACCCTAAATATATATGCACCAAATATGAATGCCCTCAACTATACAAAACAAATATTAATGGACATGAAACACCAAATAAGCACTAATACAATTGTAGTTGGGACCTCAATACCCCACTATCACAAATAGATCATCTAGACAAAAAATCAACAATGAAATTCTAGAACTGAACCAAGCTATTGAACAAATGGACTCAATAGATCTATACAGAGTATTCCACTCCACAAAATCAGAATAAACATTCTTTTGGACTACACACAGGTCATTCTCCAAAATAGACACACATGCTAGCTCATAGGATATGTCTAAGTAAATGTAAAAGAATTGAGGTTACCCCCTGTATATTATCAGACAGTAGTGCAATAAAATTGAAGATCAATAACATAAGATACTACAAAACCCCCACAAACACATGGAAACTGAATAACACCCTCCTGAACAACCAATGGGTCACAGAGGAAATTAAAGAATAAATTAGACAGTTTCTGCAAGTATATGATAATGCCAGTAAAACATACAAGAATCTATGGGACACAATGAAAGCAGTTCTATGCTAGAAATTCATAGAAGTGAATGCCCATATTAGGAAAACAGAGAACTCAGATAACCAAATGAAGAACCTCAAGCTCCTAGAAAAAGAAGAGCATAACAAACCTAAAGCTTATACAAGAGAGGAAATTATAAAAATCAGAGCAGAAATCAATGCAATGGAGACTAAGAGAACAATACAAAAAAATCAATGAATCAAAGAGTTATTAATTCAAAAGAATAAATAAAATCAATAAACCTTTAGCCAACTTTATCAAAAAAGGATAGAAAAAGCTCAAATCCATGCAATTAAGAATGAAAAAGGGGAAGTCACAACAGATCCAACAGAAATCCAGAGGATCATCAATACCTACTTCAAGAACCTGTATTCTAATAAAATGGAAAACACAGAAGAAATTGACAGATTCCTAGATATATACGAATTGCCAAAGTTAAATGAAGAAGATATAGAAATTCTCAAAACTCCAATTACAATGAGTGAAATTGAAAATGTAATAAAAAATTTAACAACAAAGAAAATCCCAGGTCCTGACGGCTTCACTGCTGAATTCTACAAGACATTTAAGAAGAACTATTACCATTACTCTTTAAACTCATCATGGAAATTTAAAGGGAAGCAATGCTTCCAAATTAATTCCTGGAAGCAAGTGTTACTTTGATTTCAAAACCATTGAAAGACTCAACCCAAAAAGAGAACTACAGGCCAATCTCCCTAATGAACATTGATTCAAAAACCCTCAAAAAGATACAGGCAAACAGAATGCAGAGGGTCATCAAGAAGATCATACAACCTGACCAAGCAGGATTTATCCCAGGAATGGAAATATGTTTCCACATTCGTAAATCCATAAATGTAATACACTATATTAACAGAGTAAAGGACAAAAAGCATATGATTATCTCAATAGATGCAGAAAAGGCATTTGACAAAATCCAACTTGCATTCATGAAAAAAACCCTACAGAAAATTGTAATAGAAAGTCTTTATCTCAACCTGATTAAGGCTATGAAAAACCAACAGCCAACATCATACTAAATGGTCAAACACAGAAAACTTTCACACTAAAATCAGGAATAAGACAAGGATACCTACTATCACCACTCCTGTTCAATATAGCTCTGGAAACAGCCACAGCAATTAGAAAAGAAAAAGAAATAAAAGGACTAAAGTTAGGAAAAGACAAAGTTAAACTCTCATTATTTGCTGATGATATGATACTTTACATAGAAGACCCAAAAAACTCAGCCAAAAGACTTCTAGACTTAATTTACAGATTCAGTAGAGTAGCTGGATCAAAGGTCAACACTCAAAAAATAGTAGCCTTCTTATACACAAATAACAGACTCACTGAGAGAGAAATTAGATAATTCTTTTTACAATAGCATCCAGAAAAATGAAATATCTAAGAATCAATCTAACAAAGGAAGAAAAAGGCCTCTACACTGAAAACTACAGCACCCTGAAAAAGGAGATCAAAGAGGATATAGTTAAATGGAAAAACATCCCTTGTTCCTGGATAGGAAGTACCAATACAATGAAAATAGCCATAATTCCAAACCTAGTATATAGATTTAATGCAATGCCAATTGAAATTCCAAAATATACTTCACAGAACTAGAGAAAAATAATCCAAACTTCATTTGGATCTAAAAGAGACCTAGAATAGCAAAAGCAATTCTAGACAACAGAAGCATGCTGGGGGTATCACAATCCCCAACTCAAAACTATACTAGAAAGATACTGTGATCAAAACAGCATGGTACTGGCAAAGAAACAGACCCAAGGATTAGTGGAAAAGATCAGAAGATGCAGAAACAACTCCAGACATACTCAGCCACCTCATCTTTGACAAAGGAGCCAACCACCCTCATTGGAGGAAAGGCAGCCTATTTAATAAATGGTGTTAGAAAAACTCAATTTTGATGTGCCAAATATTAAAACTATATGCATACCTATCACCGTGCAATAAACTAAGATCAAAGTGAATTAAATATCTAAATATTAAGAGAGAAACACTAAAGTTGCTGGAAGGTAAGTTAGGTAGAACTCTTGAAGACATTGGCATAGGAAAAGACTTTATGAACAAAACCTCAGTAGCACGGGACCTAGCACAAATAATTAACAACTAGGATCTCATCTTATTAAAAAGCTTCTGCACTGCAAGAGAAACCACCAACAGAGCTAAGAGACAACCTACAATGTGGGAAAAAAATTTTAGCAGCTGTACCTTAGATAAAGGTCTACTATGTAGAATATATAAAGAACTGAAAAAAAATCAGACCCCTAAATTCAAAGACCCAAATAAAATATGGGCATCTGTAATAAATAGACATTTCTCACACAAAGAAGTAGAAGCAGCAAATAAATATATGAAAAAATGTTCAACATCCCTGGTCATTCGAGAGATGCAGATGAAAACAACACTGAGACTCCACCTCATGCCAGGAAGAATGGCTGCTACCAAGAAATCAACCAATAACAAATGCTGGCAGGGGTGTGGGGGAGAAAGGAACCCTTTTCCATTGTTGGTGGGAGTGCAGACTGGTGCAACTACTATGGAAATTAGTATGGAGATTCCTCACACAAGTAAGGCTAGAGATCACATTTTACCCAGCTATTCTCCTGCTGGGATTCTTCCCAAAAGAATTAAAAGAATCATTCCACAGTGATATATGTGGACTCATGTTTATAGGAGAACAGTTTGTAATAGCTAAAGCTTGGAAACAGTCCAAGTGCCCATCAACTAGAAACTGGATAAAGAAGATGTGGTTCTTTTGTAAAATGGAGTATTGCTCAACCATAAAGAATGAGAAACTAGAGACATTTATAGCTAAATGGATTCATATTGAGGCCATCCTCTTAAGTGAAATAAATAGGACACACATGTGAAAATATTGAATAGTTTCTCTAGTGTGAGTAACTGAAAGTGTAAATAAGAATTTAAATTATTAAAATGAATAATTGACAATTTGAAATAGGAAGAAAAGGTCCAAAGGGGTAGGGGAGGTGGGAGGGGATGGGGAAAGCAAAGAAGGGAAAGGGAAAATTATGAGACAAGAAAAAAAATGGAAACAAACTCTATGTAAATAGGGAAGGGTGGAGGGGGTGAAGGGCGCACAGGTAATGTGGAAAAAATAAGAACCAAGATACATTATGTACAGGTACAAGCACCCAATCATAAATGTAAATGTGTTGTGTACCTAAAATATGCCAATAATTATTTTAAGAAAAAAAATGAAGTTGAAAAAAGCAGAACTATATTTACAAAAATGCTTTAGGACATATAGGAAACTAAACAGTAGAAAAGACCAATTAATACACAAAACTATAGAATTTTCTGGTGTGCCAGCAAGAAAGAACATATGAAATTTGAAATCATTTGCTTGTATGGAATTCAGACTTTTAAGAGTTGTATATATTATTAATTGGGATCTAAAAAATTTCTGACTTATATGTTTTTGTATGTCTTTTCCTAAATTTCCTTTCAAGGAAATCACTGCCTAAAGGCTAGTGGGTGTATAGAGACATGAGTTTATTGGCTATAAGATCAGAAACCTTACTAAGAACAAAAAAACCTCAAAGATAGCATTCACAATTATTTATGGACTTTTAAGACAGATAGAAAATTGTATAACCATACTGGTTGTAAAATACTTTTAAAAAATTGAACTGTATTTTGGATATCCATATTGAACAGCCAAAATGAATTAATACATAATCAGAAAAACACTTGAAGGAATATCTATACCTACATATTTCTCTCTCTCTCTCTCTCTCTCTCTCTCTCTCTCTCTCTCTCTCTCTCTCTCTCTCTCTCTCTCTCTCTCTCTCTCTCTCTCTCCCCCACTACCCAGTTTCATTACTAAAGTACAATAGGGTGAAATGTGAGGGTATAAGCAAAAGAGAAAGTAAAATCAAATACATTTTCAGGAGATCTAGTCTTGGTTCCACTAGTCTCAGCCTAGAGGAAGGGGCTTCTGGATTGCCTTTCCACCACTTCCAGCCAGGAGGAAGGTGCTTCCAGGCCCCCACTCCACCACTCCCTGCACAGAGGAAGGGGCTTCCAGGCCACTGTTCCAGCACTCCCAGCCAGAGATAGGAGCTTCTGGGCTGCTGTTCCACTGCTCCCAGCCCAGAGGAAAGGGCTTCTGGGCCACCATTCCACCACTCTCAGCCCAGAGGTAGGGATTTCTGAACCTCTGTTCCACTACTCCCAGCCCAGAGCAAGGGGCTTCCAGGCTGCCTTTCCACTACACCCAGCCCAGAGGAAGGGGCTTCCGGACCACTGTTCCACAGCTCTCAGCCCAGAGGTAGGGGCTTCCAGGCTGCCTTTCCACCAGTCCCAGCACAGAGGAGGTGAGCCACATAGGCGCCAATAGCACCACCCCCCCACTTCAAAATGAGAAGACACATAAACAAGTCTCAAAACTAAAATTCCAGATCACCTACAGCAACCTCAAAGGGAAAGGAGATGGAACACTCTGATACTCAACCACCTGGACTCCCTGAACTGGCAACAAAAGATGATCTGGAAAAAATGAAATCAGAAATATTTTCTCAGATAACAGCAGAGATTGTGCCCATAGTGGAAGACATGATTAATAAATCTAGAGAGGACACAGATAAAAAAATAGAGGAGCTGAGGAACATGATGGAATCCCAACATAGGAAACAAATGGAAACCATAAAACAGATACAAACAGATTTCCAGGAGATTAAAAACTCCACTGAAAGTCTACACAGCAGAATGAGCCAATGTGAGGACAGAATTTCAGATACAGAAGATAAGATTGCAACATTAGTGACCAGGAAAAGAAAAATTACTTCAAAATTGTAGGGGAACACAATAAATCAATCCAGCAGCTCCTAGGTGATGCAAAGAAGCATAACATAAGACTGATTGGAGTCAACAAAAAGCAGGAGAGTGCAGATGACATACAAAACTGTTCACAGAAGTAATGGCAGAAAACTTCCCAAGCAGGGGAAAAGAACTTGACATACAGATAAGTGAGGCATATAGGACTCCAGCTAGCCTTGATCAAGAAAAATCTACACATAGGCATATAATTGTTAAGATTCCAGAAGCTCAACAGAAGAACAAAGTTCTACAAGCAGATAGAGAAAAGAAACAAATTATATACAAAGGAAACCCCATCAGAATCACAGCAGACGTCTCAACACAAACCATCAAGGCAAGAAGAGCTTGGAGTGACATATTCTAAGCACTAAAAGAAAACAGCCTCCAACCCAGATTGATGTAATCTGCAAAACTATCTTTCAAAATTGATGGAGAAATAAGATACTTTCATGACAAAGAGCACCTTAGGAACTTCATGAATACCAAACCAGCACTCCAGAAAATTTTACACAATAGCCTAGGAACAGACATTGAGGATCACAATCCCAGGAAGCAAAGCAGAATGAACCCATCTGGCATGACAAGAAATTAAATGTAAAGGGGGAGAACCCAACAAAGAGAAAAAGTCATGGCAATGACAAGTCAATGTGTTTCAGTTATAACCATCAACATTAATGATCTCAATTCACCAATCAAAAGAAATAGACTGACAGAATGGGTCAAGAGGCAAAATCCAACAATATGCTGCATAAAAGAAACACACTTAATTCAAAAGGAGATTCATAGACTGAAGGTTAAAGGGTGGAAAACAATACTCCTTGTGATGGGAACCCGAAAAAAAAACAGGAGTAGCTATCCTCCTTGCAGATCAAGTAGATTTCAAACCAACACTGATTAAGAAAGATGAAGAAGGACACTATATCATTGTAAAGGGAGCAATCCAAGAGAAAGAGATGACAATCATAAATATCTATGCACTAAATACTAGTGCACCCAACTATTTAAAACAAATACTAATGGACATGAAAAGTCATATGTGCTAATACAATAGTAGTGGGGGACTTCAACACCCCACTGTCCAAAATAGAAAGTTCAACTAGACAAAATTAAGTAACAAAATATTAGAACTCAATCAAACTCTTGAACAAATGAACTTACCAGATATTTACAGAGTCTTCCACCCCACAAAATCAGAATACACATTCTTCTCAGTTGCACATGGGTCATTCTCCAAAATAGACCACATTCTCACACATAGAACATGCTTAAGAAAGTGCAAAGGAATTGAAGTTATCCCCTGTATATTATCAGACCATAGTGTGATGAAATTGGAGATCCATAGCAAAAGAAACTTGAAAAATTTCATAAACATGTGGAAATTGAAAAACACACTTCTGAATAACCAATGGGTCACAGAGGAAATTAAAGAAGAAATCAGACAGTTCCTTCAATTAAATGACAATACAACATATTGGACTCTATGGGACAAAATGAAAGCATTCTTATGAGGGAAATTCATAGCAGTGAATATGCATATTAGGAAAACAGAACAAGCCCAATTAAACAACCTGATGCTGCACCTCAAGCTTCTAGAAAAAGAAGAGCAGGACAAACCCAAAGCTCATACAAGGGAGGAAATTATAAAGATCAGAGGAGAAATCAATGCAATGGAGACTAAGAGAATGATACAAAAAAGTAATGAAGCCAAGAGTTCATTCTTTAAAAGAATCAACAAAATTGACAAACCTTTAGCCAACCTTGTCAGAAAAAGGAAAGAAAAGGCCCCAATCCATGCAATTAGGAATGAAAAGGGTGAAATTACAACAGACCCAGAAGAAATCCAAAGGATCATCAATACCTACTTCCAGAACCTATATGCCAATAAGATGGACAACACAGAAGAAAAGGACAGATTCCTAGATACGTATGAATTACCAAAGTTGAATGAAGAAGACCTAAATATTTTAAATGACCCAATATCAACCAATGAAATTGAAAATGTAATTAAAAACTCACCAACTAAGAAAAGCCCCAGTCCTGATGGCTTCACTGCTGAATTCTACAAGACATTTAGAGAGGAACTATTGCCACTACTGTCTAAACTCTTCAATGAAATTGAAAGGGAAGCAATACTCCAAAATTCATTCCTGGAAGCAAGCATCACCTTGATCCCCAAAGCAGAGAAAGACCCAAACGAAAAAGAGAACTATAGGCCAATCTTACTAGTGAACATAAATGCAAAAATCCTTAATAAGATACTGGCTAATAAAATGCAGCAGATCATATAGCCCTCACCAAGTGGGATTCATCCCAGGGATGCAGGGGTGGTTCAACATATGCAAATCAATCAATGTAATACATTATATGAATAGAGCCAAGAACAAAAATCACATGATCATCTCCATAGATGCAGAAAAAGCATTTGACAAAATCCAAAACACGTTTATGCTAAAATCCCTATAAGAAATTGGAATAGATGGTCTCTACCTCGAACTGATAAAAGCCATCTATGAAAAACCAGCATCCAATATCATACTAAATGGTCAAAACCTGAAATCCTTCACACTAAAATCAGGAACAAGACAAGGATGTCCACTATCACCACTTTTGTTCAATATAGTTTGGAAACATTAGCCATGACAATTAGACAAGAGAAAGAAATAAAAGGAATAAAGATAGGAAATGAAGAAGTCAAATTGTTATTATTTGCAGATGACATGATACTGTATATAGAAGACCCAAGAACTCCACTAGAAGTCTTCTAGACTTAATAACCAAATTCAGTCAAATAGCTGGTTACAAGGTCAACACACAAAAATCAATAGCTTTCCTCTAAACGAATGACAGACTCACTGAGAGAGAAATAGGACAATAATTCTGTTTACAATAGTATCTAAAAAACTGAAATATCTAGGAATCAACCTAATGAAAGAAATCAAAGAACTCTTCTTTGCAAACTATAGCACTCTGAAAAGAGAAATTAAAGATGATATCAGAAAATGGACAGACATCCCCTGCTCCTGGGTAGTAAGGATTAATATAGTGAAAATGACCATACTTCTTAAAATGCTACATAGATTTAATGCAATTCCAATTGAGATCCCAGCAGCATATTTCTTAGACCTCGAGAAAACAATGCAAAAAATTCATTTGGAGCAAGAAGAGACCCAGAATAGCAAAAGCAATTCTAGGTAACAGAGACATGGCAGGGGGTATCACAATCCCCAACTTGAAATTATATTACAAAGCTACTGTGATAAAAACAGCATGGTCCTGGCAAAGAAACAGACCTGAGAACCAGTGGAACAGATTAGAAGATGCAGAAACAACACCAGACACACTCAGCCATCTCATCTTTGATAAAGGAGCCAAACACCCTCACTGGAAGAATGATAGCCTCTTTAATAAATGGTGCTGGAAAAATTGGGTTTCAACTTGCCAAAGATTAAAACTAGACCTATAGCTCTCACCATACACTAAACTAAAATCAAAATGAATTAAAGATCTAAATATTAAAATAGAAACTCTGAACCAGTTGGAACAGAGGTTAGTAGAACTCTTGAAGACACTGGTGTAGGAAAAGATTTATGAACAAAATCTCAGTTGCCCATGAACTAGCACAAACAGTCAACAAGTGGGATCTCTTCTTATTAAAAAGCTTCTGCACAGCAAGAGAAACCACCAACAGTGTGAAGAAACAACCCACAGTGTGGGAAAAAGTCTTCACCTGCTCTTCCTCAAAGATCTACTATCTATAATCAATAAAGAATTTTAAAAAAAATCAGACCTCCCAAATTTAAAGGCCCAATCTGAAAATGGGCATCTGAAATGAACAGACATTTCTCAGACAAAGAAGTAGAAATAGCAAATAAACATATGCAAAAAATATTCAACATCACTGGTCATTGGAGAGATGCAAATGAAAACAATGCTGAGATTCCACCTCACTCCAAGAATGGCTGCTATCATGAAATCAGCCAATAAAAAATACTGGTGGGGCTGTGGGGAAAGAGGAACCCTGCTCCACTGCTGGTGGGAGTGTAGACTAATACAACCCTTGTGGAAGTCAGAATGGAGATGCCTCAAAGAACTAGGACTGGAAGTATCATTTGACTCACCTATTCCCCTACTGGGTATCTTCCCCAAAGAATTAAAAGAATCATACACAGTGATATATGTGTACCCATGTTCATAGCAGCACAATTTATAATAGCTAAAACTTGGAAGCAGCCCAAATGCCTATCAACTGGAGACTGGATAAAGAAATGTGGGGTTTTTTTATAAAATGGAGTACTACTCAGCCATAAAAAATGAGAAATTAGAAACATTTATAGCTAAATGGATGCACATTGAGGCGATACTCTCAAATGAAATAAACAAGACACATGTGTGTAAATACCATATACTTTGTCTAGTGTGAGAAACTGACAGTGTAAATAAGGACTAAAAGGTATAATAGATAATGTGAAATAGGAAGAAAATGGGGAAAGGGAAGGAGAAGTGGGAGGGGTAAGGGAAAAGAAAGAAGGGAATGGAATAAATATGAGAAAATGAAAAAATGGAAAAAAAGTCTTTTTAAATAAGGAGGGTTGGAGGGGTTTAAGGGAGGGCAGGGGAAGGAGGAAAATAAGAACCAAGAGAGATTATGTAAAAGCACAAATTTCCAATGATGAATGTCTTTACACTGTATACCTAAAATGTACCAATAAAATAATATTAAAAAATAGATCTAGTCTTGCTAATGCTACTTTTAAATGCTAATTTTCAAAATCTTAAAAGTTAAGAAAGTAGAGATAATTAGCCTTAGTACACCATATGCATTAGTATCTCTTACTTTTCCTTAAAAGTTGATTTTTTTGAAAGATTTGTCTGTATTCTCTATTAATTTTCCTATACTGCAGTGATTTATCCTTTCTAAAACCCATGTTGGAGTCTAATCAACAATAAGTTATCTGTCACCAACACTGAATATGAACTCTCACTGCATTCCATTGACTACCTAGGTCAAAAGTCAGTGAAGATCTCAGGGATCATCTTATTTGATTACTCAATTGCTATTCCAAAACTGACCTTTCTTCATATTAAAAATGTATCCCTGTGTTCTCTGTAAAAAACGCCTTTAATTTACTGCCTTTCTAATTTTAACTTCTTTCTTATTTTGTGCTTCTAATTTCTTGTATCTAGTAGCTGAAAAATTTCCCAAGATCATACCATTTTCTCTTCTTTATATTTTGTCACCAACACTTGCGCCATATTTTACAAATAAAATAAAACATACATTGAAAGCAGATAAATAATTCTAGTATATAGAACCTAGACATTCTTTGAAGAGAAATTCAGGATGACAAGATGTAGAGTGGCAAAATAACAACCTCTGAAAATACGCTTTTATTTGAAAGCAATAAAAAAATTGCAAAACCATCAGAAATCTTATTTTTTTTCTTTGCTTACTAGCCATTTGATTTTTCCTTTTTTTTTTGATTTGTTATTAGTACATTTTAGATATACATAATATTAACATTCATCATAGGGAATTTGTACCTGTACATGAGACATCTTGTTGCTTCTTTTTTCCCCATTCCTTTCCCCTTCCATAAGAAATCTTATTTTTTAAAACTCTGAAAATTAACTGAAAGCTTTCACCACTTAAGAAGTGTTTACAGTGGACCCTTCACTTATGCACTCAATGGGTTCCTGAGGGCTGGTTATAACTCAAGTTGTTTGTAAGTCAATAGGGTGGAAATACGGATGTTTACCTAGGTACACTCTATAGATAACAAGAGGCAGATGAATCTTCTATTAATCTAATTAACTAAAGTTTTTCATATGTCAGGCCAGTCATAGCTTGAGGGTCCACTGTATTTAAGAAATGTTTCTAAATCTGAATTTTCATCTTTCCTAATTCTGTCCCTCTCTCAAGCTCCATAGTAGCCTTAAAAACTAATAAACTTGCAATTACTTCAGTAGTTAAAACTTATCAGGATGGGGAAAGACTGAACAGTAAGTTTGGAGCGACTCAAAATCTTCATCCCCAGAGAACTAGTGCTACTTCATATGTGTTAACAGCTCTGGCAAGCTCCACTCCCAGGTCTTTCTTATCTTTATTTGGCAAGCTTACTCAATGAAAACAGCACTACCCACAGGGAATTTGTCAAAAAGGATTAGTGGCAATTTTTTAACATTGATGCTGTCTAAGTCAGTAATACAAGTAGGGCTAACAAGAGGCTGATGTAAAGACAGACAGAAAGAGAGAGAGAGAGAGAGAGAGTGTCAACATACCCATGGGAGCCTAGACAGGGAAAAACACTCGGATCTTTGTGTCCACCAAGGATAAACCCTAAAAAGCCCAAATCTCAGCTGTGGCTAAACATGAAGTTCCAGAAAATGAGAATTTGAAGGCTACAGCCACCTTGCAACCTGCCCACCATGCTTGGATGCTGTAGCTAAGCAAGCAATTAACCTTTTGGCAAAGGCTGAGAGAATTATTTTTTCAGAAAAATATTAAGAAAAGTAATGATTAGCTGATCATTGAGCTAAATAAAAAGAGACTCAGTACCTCACCTGACAAATAATATAACTAATATATAATTAATTCAGGGACGTCAGTAAACAAACATTAAAAACAGCAAAGAGGTCAAAAATCAAGTTGCTGTAGAAAGGGGACTGGTATATGTATATGTGTGTATATATATATATATATATACATATATATATATATATATATATATATATATATATATATATATATACCACATTTATAACTTACAACCTCAGGTTTCTCAAAAAATTGAAAAATGTCCAAAGATGGGAGAGGACTTGCCAATAGATAAGGGGGAAAAAAAGACAGATGATAGAAACTATTGGCAAGGAAACTCAGATGTATGCTTACTAGATGAAGATGTAAACAAAACCTGTAGTAAACATATATCAAAAACGGGAAGAAAGCATGTTTAAAAATTAACAGACAGTATAAGAATGATGTCATGAAATTGAGATTTTCAGTAAAAACTAAAACTTACAAGAGGAGAGAAACAGTTAGAAACTTGGGGTTATAAAATACTATTGCTAAAATATTTTCTAGAAAAATTTTATAGTAGATAGGACCTAACAGGTGAACAGATGAATGAATTCAAATACAAATCAATTGAGATTATCCAGCATGAAAATGGCAAGAAAGAATTTTTTTTTAAATGAGCAGAGCTTGCAGAGCCTTGTGAAAAACTATGAAGTGTGCAAGCCAAGTCTCAAAAAATAAGAGAAAGGGCCAGGGATTTAGCTCAGTGGTTCCGCCACTTGCCTTGCAAGTGCAAGGTTCTGTGTTTGATCCCCAGTACCAACAAAAAAAAAAAAAAGACAGAGAGTGAGAAAAACAGGGGATAGTTGAAGAAATAATGGCTGAAAACTTCATATCTAAGAAGTCAAACAAACTCAAAGCAATTAAACTAAAAGAATTCCCCTGTAAGAGACATCAATATCAAATTGATGAAAATCAAAGATAAAGAAAGTGTCTTGAACAAGAGAATAGACTCATCAGTATGAGGGATCCCAAACAATATTAACTGCTGAAATGGCATGAAAATCACTGCTGCCAGGAGACAGCAGGGCAGCACATTCAAAGTACTGAAATGTAAATGTCCAAAAATAATTCCATATTTAGCAATGTAATATTTAAAACACAATTAAGACACTCCAGGTAAGCATGGATTGAGAATTTTTCTTTAGTGGCCATACCCTGCAAAAAATATTAAAAAGAATCTAGGTTGGATAGTAGACATGTCTCAAACTCACACGAAAAGTTAGGATTACCAATAAGGTGCATACAAAGGTAAGTATTTTAAAAACCATAAGTGTAATTTTTCTTAGAATTTTCTTATGTGATTCAAAAGCCAACAATACAAAGAAATAATTGTAACTCATGTATAAATATGTAATTTTTTGCAATAAAACTAACAATAGGAGGTGGAAGAAATAAAATTATATTAAAGCAGAACAAACTATTTGTAAACTATGGAAGCTAAATCAATATTAACCCAAGGTTGCTGACATTAATTGTAATCCTCAAGAAAACCACTACAAAAATAACTAAAAATATGTATTTTTTTAAAAAGGAAGATTAATGGTGAATGTTACCAAACTATACCAGAAGATATGTGAGCAGTAATAGAGGCTCAAACAAACACAATGATATAAAGTGTATGGAAATACAGTGGTACCTCGGTTCAGGAGCTTAATTTTTTCCACGATTCTTGGGAAGATGGCCATGTTCATGTTCCTGCAGGGAAGATGGCTACAGTTTTGTTCCTCAGGGGATGTAGAGTTTGTGAAGGGAAACAAAATTTTGCCATAAACTGATGTACTATTTTCTAAAACTTTCACTGTATCTATATTAAGATATTATAAAGTAGACTGTAACACAATAATTGTTAATTAAAATAAAAGAAGATATTTTTGTGATAAACAAATACTTGATAGGATAAAACAATTATAAATATATGTATATAATACTAGAGACTAGCCCAAAATACATGAAGCCACACTAACAACTTTGAAGCAAAACTAAAAGAATGACAATAGTACATGCGAACCTCAATATACTATTTTCACTAATTGATGGAAACCAGACAAATGACTAATAAAAAGATGTGAATAACACTATAAGCCATCTAATCCTAATACACACCTGTAGAATTCTGCATAATAGCACAAGTTCTCAAATATATGTGGAACATTCTCTATAACACATCATAAACTAATAGAAAAAATAAGCTTCAATAAATTAAAAGAATTGAAGATGAAATATATTCGTTAATCAAATGTAACAAAATTTGAAATTATGAAGACAAAGAAACATGAAAAATTTACAAATATGTGGAAAATAAATCACAGGCTTCTAAATGAAAAATATGCCAAAAAATAAATGACAGTAGAAATTATAAAATACAATGTGAAAAACAAAAATACAACATACAAAATGTTATGGGATGCCACTAAATCAGTGTTCAGATGGGAATTTACATTTGTAAGTAATAAAATATGAAAATAAATTTCCCACATCTATCAATTGAAAATTTAATATTGATAGTAAGATAATATTTCCTACATTGATCTATTGATTTAATATACACCCTATGAAAATTACTCTGTAAATTTTTTTTCTGCAGAAATAGGAAAGTTGGTATCTCTGAAATACAAAGTATAGAAAATAAACAAAATGATCTTGAAAATAAGAATAAAGTTGGAAGATTTATATTTCTCACATTCAAATATTAGTACAAATTTTTTTTGCTTGTTTTAGTTTTTTGGTATCCATGAAAGTAATTCCATTGGATTTTCTAAAAACCAACACTAATTTTCAATTTTGCATAAACTCTACTCTAAAGGTATACAGTTATCTTCAAAGCAAGCAATTCATCATATTATATTCAAAGCTTTATTTTGAAAAAATGAAAACCAGTTAATTAAAACATTTTAAAAATATTTTTACTTGGGATGTATAGGTGAAACACTTCAGATAAAACTGCAATGTCCTTAAATGTTTCCAGCATATAGTTACTAAGCTTTCTCAGATTTGCTGCAACTAGGAATAATGAGTGCAAAGGAATAGAATATATAAGATTAGATAAAACTAGAGCACAGATAGCTCTTTGCAGCCATGATAGCCTAATGTAAAAATCCTGCATTTTAATTCAGGTGATTTGTTTTTCTCATCATGAGAACGATATTTTTTAAACAAAATGATTAATTTTAAATTGAAATGTAATATTCAGTAACATACAAGACAACAGTTATCCTCAATCATTTACATCAGTAAGAAATGTCTTCTTCCATAATAAGAAAGGATGTCTAGTTGGATATATCCTAGAGATGTAAGGATGCTTCAACGTCCATTAATCAATAAATGTAATACACTATATTAAGAGAGTCAAGGACAAAAAGCACATGATCATCTCAATAGATGCATAAAAAGCATTTGACAAAATCCATCACCCATTCATGATAAAAACACTACAGACAATTGGAATAGAAGGTCTTTATCTCAACCTGATTAAGGCTATCTATGGAAAACCAACAGCCTAGATCATACTAAATGATCAAAAACTGAAAACTTTCATGCTAAAATCAGGAACAAGAAAAGGATACCCACTATCACTACTCCTGTTCAATATGGTTCTGGAAACATTAGCCATAGCAATTAGAAAAGAAAAAGAAATAAAAGGAATAAAGATAGGAAAGGAAGAAGTGAAACTGTCATTATTTGCTGATGATATGATACTTTACATAGAAGATCCAAAAAACTCAGTAAAAAGTCTTCTAGACCTAATTGACATATTCAGTAGAGTAGCTGGATATAAGGTCAACACTCAAAAATCAATAGCCTTCTTATATGCAAATAGCAGACCCATTGAGAGAGAAATTGGGGAAATAATTCCTTTTACAATAGCATCTAAAAAAATGAAATATCTAGGAATCAACCTAACAAAGGAAGCAAAAGACCTCTACACTGAAAACTACAGCTCTCTGAAAAAGGAGACCAAAGAGGATATGAGAAAACAGAAAGATATCCCTTGTCCCTGGGTAGGAAGAACCAATACAGTGAAAATGGCCATACTTCCAAAACCACTATATAGATTCAATGCAATGCTGATTGAAATTCCAACAATATATTTCACAGAACTAGAGAAAACAATCCAAAAATTCATTTGGAAGCAGAAGAAACCTAGAATAGCAAAAGCAATTCTAGGCAACAGAGACATGGCTGGGGATATCACAGTCCTCAACTTGAAACTATACTACAAAGCTACTGTGATCACAGCATGCTACTGGCAAAGAAACAGACCTGAGGATCAGTGGAATAGATTAAAAGGTGCAGAAAGAACTCCAGACATACTCAGCCACCTCATCTTTGACAAAGGAGCCAACCACCATCATTGGAGGAAAGATAGTCTTTTTAATAAATGGTGTTGGAAAAACTGGATTTCAACCTGCCAAAGATTAAAACTAGACCCATACCTATCACCATGCACTAAACTAAGATTGAAGTGGATTAAAGATCTAAATATTAAGTCAGAAACACTAAACTTGCTGGAAGATAAGTTAGGTAGAACTCTTGATGACATTGGCATAGGAAAAGACTTTATGAACAAATCTTCAGTAGCACAGGAGCTAGCACAAAGAATCAACAACTGGGATCTCATCTTATTAAAAAGCTTCTGCACTGCAAGAGAAACTACCAACAGAGCTAAGACACAACCTACAATGTGGGAAGAAATTTTAACAGCTGTACCTCAGACAAAGGTCTACTATCGAGAATATATAAAGTACTGAAAAAAAAAAATCATACCCCAAAAATTCAAAGACCCAATTCAAAAATGGGCATCTGAAATGAACAGACATTTCTGAGACAAAGAAGTAAAAACAGCAAATAAATATATGAAAAAATGTTCAACATCTCTAGTCATTCGAGAGATGCAGAAAAAAACAACACTGAGATTCCACTTCACTCCACAAAGAATGGCTGCTATCAACAAATCAAACGATAACAAATTCTGGCGGGGGTATGGAGAGAAAGGAACCCTTCTCCATTGTTGGTGGGAATGTAGATTGGTGCAACTACTGTGGAAATCAATATGGAGATACCTCAAACAACTAGGGCTACAGGTCCCATTTGACCCAGCTATTCCCCTACTGGAAATCTTCCCCAAAGAATTAAAAGAATCATACCACAACAATATATGTGCACCTATGTTTATAGCGGCACAGTTTGTAAGAGCTAAAGTTTGGAAACAGCCCAAGTGCTTATCAACTGGAAACTGGATAAAGAAGATGTGTTTTTTTGTTTTTTACAAAATGGAGTACTACTCAGTCATAAAGAATGAGAAACTAGAGACATTTATAGCTAAATGGATGCATATTGAAGCCATACTCTTAAGTGAAATAAATAGGACACACATGTGTAAATACCAAATAGTTTCTCTAGTGTGAGAAATTGAAAGTGTAAATGAGGATGAAAATGATTAAAATGACTAATTGATAATTTGAAATATGAAAAGGTCCAAGGGTTTGGGGATGGTGGGAGGGGAAGGGGAAAGGGAAGAAGGGCAAGGAAAAATTATGAGAAAGAAAACAAAGTGGAAACAAAGTCTGTGTAAATAGGGAAGGGTGGAGGGGGTGAAGGGCGCATAGGTAATGGGGAAAAAGTAAGAATTAAGATACATCACGTTCTGGTACAAACACCCAATGATAAATGTAAATGTATTTTATACCTAAAATGTACCAATAAATATATATATAAATAAAAAAAATAAAAGAAAATAAAAGAAAGGATGCCTAAAAATGTGTTTTTTGGCTTAAATTCTTTTATTGATACATTTTATGTATACAATATGTTCACATTTATCATTGGGTGCTTGTACCTGTACATGATGTATCTTGGTTCTTATTTTTTCCCCATTCCCTGTGCTCCCTTCCACCCCTCCACCCTTCCTTATTTACAAAGACGTTGTTTCCATTTTTTCCTTTTCTCATAATTTTTCCTTTCTCTTCTTTCCTTTCCCCTTCCCCTCCCACTTCCCTTACCCCTTTGGAATTTTTGGAAGTATTATTTTAATACAATGTTCATCATAATATGCTGCATTCTAATGCAACATATAAGAAAAACAAATCTAGGGCCGGGGATTTAGCTCAGTGGTTTCAACGCCTGCTACACAAGCGCAAGGACCTGAGTTCGATCGCCGGTACCAAAAAAAAAAAAAAGAAAGAAAGAAAAACAAATCTATAACTCAATCAATTTTGAAGGATTTTTCCACTCTGTTTCATATTTTAAAATTGATTATGAAAATTAACTGTATCTTCTCACATCTGAGGAAAAATGACAGGAAGAAGAGAGTTGTCCTACTGGACACCCACAGTTCACCATCCAGTGTAAACTAAGATAGATTGTAATGTAGATTCATTCAGGTTGTCCATATCTCATCTGATGCAGGAGCTTGAGATTGACATATGACCACCTTGTTGGTCATCAAAATTCAAAGTTCCCAATTTGACCACAACCTACTAGGTTCCATAAAATGAGTGATGCCACAGTAAACCTGGATGTTAAATCTGAAAGTGTATTTTTTTTAAATCATTGAATAAATACTCAGTGTGACGACTTGTTAAAAATTCCATGGTGGTTCATTTTTAATTGACTGTAGAATTCAGGTCCCTTAAACATAGATTCAGAGCCTCTCTCATTGAACATAATACCCCAAGAATGTTTTCTGTTGTGAATCAAAAGGTTTAAGTGGAGCTATTTTGGCCCTTTATAGTGTGATAATGATAAATTAGCTTTAGCCATTAAAAATTTCTTTTTCTTTGCTTGAATATCAAAGAAACATAGAAATGAACCTTTCTCCATTGTGGGAATATAACCCCACAATGTAAAGAAAAACAATCTTTTAATTTACTGAATTTTTTAGAAGTTGTTATCACAGCATAACAAATTGTTCTGACTGATACACAGTGCTACATACTATAAAAATTTTAGAAAGAAACGTGGTACTCTCAACATGGGACTGTAGAAAATGCTTGAGAAAGGAACCATTTGCAAGGATGAAAGAGGGTTTGAGAAAAGACAAGTGATGGTACAGTAGACCAACGCCAAAATCTTTATCCCAGATCATGAAAATGCAAATAAACAGTTACTAGAAAGTGAATAGAGAGGATGTATTCTTTGGCTGGATCTCTCTCCTGGCAGCTGGGCAGGAAGGAAAAGAAGGGAATTAATACTCAACCTCACCCTTTTCCCCTCCTCTTATCTCACAATGCTTTAAATACTTGAACCCAAATGGAAGTAGTAGAATGAAAGTCAGCATCCTAGTTCATGAAGTAAGTCTGAGTTACGGGCTTGAGTAGGCATTTGGAAAATATTTAGAATGATTGCAAAAATTAACCTGTTCCCAGGTTGTTAAGGGAACATGGAATATGACCTCTAGAGTAGACAAAAAAGGATGGCTTTCAATAAATTTCTGATAGACTGTAACTTGTGGTGAATGCAGGCATGGTAGAATTCCTTTAGAAATATATGAAGGTATTCTAATTCAGATACAGAGGAAAGCTTCCTGTCCCTTTAGAACATAGAATTTCTAGAAAAAGAATAATACTAACAGACCAAGGATTTTTGAATCAATATTGCTGACAATATGGAGTAGCCAGAATAATGAAGTCTTTATATATTATGTTATATACCTTTGACTTTACCCTGAAGACCAAATGACAATTCAAAAGGATTGGAAAACAAAGTCAGCAGTAATTTTAATAGCTTATATTTACTGAATGATTACAAGTCAAATCCTGCCCTCAGAATTAAGCACAAAGTAGGTCCTACTATAATCCCTATTTCATAAAGAGAGCCTCTGAAGAACATGATTTTTATGGATGTCACATCAGCAGGTAATGGAAGGCAAGGAAATGTTTAAAAACAACAACTAGAACTTACTTAGGTAAGGAACAACCAGATAAAATGTACTGCAGAGGACACCCTATCCACAGGCCAAACCAGTTAAATAAGTGCTTGATTGACTATGTGAAATGAAGAAAAGGCAAATCAGTCATGTCCCTGTTCTCTTTAACCAAAAAATGTGTTAAGATTAAAACTAAATTTACAATTTTGTAAGTTGCTCCATTGGTAGTTTTACTTTGAACAAAAGCAATCAAGATTATCACATATTACATATTTTAACAAATATTAATAATTTTAAAAATTTTATCTTTTAGTTCATTAAATTCATTACAGATATTTCCATTATAAAGAAAAATATATAATTTAATGATGAAGATATTGCTTGAGTTAAGAAATGAAAAAGGAGAAAAGCGAGAATAGTAAAGTTTAGATTTAGCTTAATCATTAAATTTGCAAAGCCAGGTTACATGATGTTGGGCCTTTGTGATAGCTGCCTTAATAGATCTGTGTCATTTGAGTATTTAAAGTGCTAATTAAAGTAGCAACTATAGCTTCTTATCTCCATCACCATCTCCCTAATTCTATAGGACAAACCTGTGTTTATCTTCAGCATTAAATGCTTAAGCAGCTCTTATCTTCCTCTAAGGTAATCTTAAGGTATTTTTAGCAGTGATATAATTAAGATGTGTTGTTAATGAACAATTTAAAGTTTTAACTTTAGCTACAGTACATACCTTTCCTCCTTGTTTTCTTCTACATCAGCATTTAATAGTTCCTGAATATTTATTCTTTGGCCTGAAAAGAATAATTCTTCACAGATTTACCAGGATACTATTTGGTTTTTTTATACATGCATATTCAAAATTCATGTACTCTAAGTAGATATTATTTTAAAATGAAACGTTACTTTAAAATTAAAGACTAATGATCTGTAAATGGATGAAAACGGCATGTTAATGTATTAGAAAATACATAATGTACTAGGGAGTAAATGCTATGTTACCTTCTTTTAGAGTACACAAATAAATTGATGAGAAAATTATTCTTATTCTTATCATCATCATTATCATTGTTATTATCATGAAAATTTGCAGTACCATACCTAGATCCAGGAAAATATTAATTGAAAAACTGAGACAAATGATGAGTCATATGCATAAGCTCAAGGAATATATATTTTAGTGTGTTGTGATCTATTGTTGGATGACAAATATCCTCAAAAGCTTAACCATATTGAATATGCAAAAAATAAAAAAGAAACACCAAATATTTATTATCCTATTTAATATGACAAAAAGAGAGATTTAGCTATCACAATGTCTCTCATGAGTTTGCTGTTAAGTTTTTGGTAGGGCTACTCAATTGAAGCTTAACTACTGCTGGATAACCTGCTTCCAAAATAACTCACTTAGAGTTGGTCATAGCTTTCATTTACTGCATTCAACTGAGAGCTTGAAAGGAGTTGGGTTATCTAGTTCCAATCCCACTTAGGGGGCTGTTGGTCTGAATTTGCAGTCTTTCACCTTGTACATCTCTTCCTGAGAGACTAGATTGTCTTCCTCCAGAATAAGGGATCTATGAAGAAGATCCAGGTTCCAGTATGAATCTAAAGTGTTTTTTATGATTTAATCTTGTAAGTCATGGACCATTCCACTATTTTACACTTGTCAGATAGGTAAATCCTAGTACAGTGTGGGAAGGGATTACATGAACATAAATATCAACAGAATTGGGGGCAATATTGGAGGCAAGCTATCATGTTATAACTTATTTTTAGGAAAAGAAATGATAAAAGGGAAACACATGGCTGAAATTTTCTAAATAAGTGAAGAAGCAATAAATTGAACAGAGGAATTAAACCAGGAGATAAATGCTCAGTAGTAGATATAAAAGAAAAATTAATAGAAAAAGCCAAGTGTGGTGATCCATTCCTGTAATCCCAGCACTCTGGGAGGTTAAAACAATCAAGAAGAGATCAACTAGGCAGTTTAGAGACTGAGGGAGACTGTCTCAAAACTAAAAGAAAAATTTAACAAGGGTTGAGGATGTAACTCAGTACAAAAGTACCAATTCCATACCTGGTACTATAAGTAGATAAATAAATGAGTCAAATAGGTATTCTGCTGAGCTGGAGGCTATTTTTCAGGAAGATTTAGCATATGTTTTAGAAAGGAATAAAAGATGATTGATGGTAGTATTTTCTTTATGTCACATTTACTGAGATGTGTTTCATAGAAAATGAAGTTCAGTCTTAAAAAGTGTACAACTCAAATTTTAGTATTTTAAAAATACATGCCACCATAACTACTGTCTAAAGTTTAAAAACTTTCATCATTTCCAAAAAGAAAAAACCAAAAACTTACTGATTTTCCTTCCTTTCATTTTTTGAGATCCACTAAATAATTTTTGTTTATATAGATTCATCTGTTCAGGACATTTTATGCTAATGAATTGTTAATAAAAATCAAATAATGCGTTGCCTTTATATCACATTTTGTTCAGTTGAATATAAATATTTTGAGTAAGTTTTTACGGGGATGTATGTTTTCATTTCTTTGGGCACAAGGCTAATTATAGCTATATACAGCAAACCTCCATGAAGTCGTAGTTCAGAGTCCATGGCCTCAATTGTTTGTGGAGTTTTTTCCTTAGAACGTAACCAATAACTGTTTGTGGAAACCTCTGAAATTTCTTAGAAACCACAGATATCCTCCAATCATTATTTTTGGCGGAGGTTTGCAAGTAGCCCATAAGAGAGTGTTATTCAGTTCTCCTTGCTGCTGATTGGCTGCTGCCCTGTAACCCATCTCGGGCAGATGCACTGACATTAACAGGTTGCTGTACAGTGTGTAGCTATCTTAAATGTTCTCGGTTTTGTTCTTCTCAAAGCCCTAAGATCCGTAAGATGCTGACAAAACGCCCTGTACCTTCTAAAGCTTTATTTATACAGTATTGCATTAAATTACATGGAAGTATTGCATTAAATTATGTGGAAGACATAGCATATTTAGGGTTTGAACTATAAAAATAGGCATTTATAGATATTTTTCTGACCACATTTGAAATTTGCATTTTTCACAATTAGCGGATGCTCTATGAGCATAACTCCCGTGAATTTCGGGGATCCACTGTATACAATAACTGTATTTAACATTCTGCAGACTCAGGCTGTTTTCTAAAATGACACCGATATTTTACATCAACATTAACATTGAATAGCATCCTTCTTAAAGCTTAATACTGCTAGAAATGTGCAAAAATCCAGATATTTGCATGTTGATCTTGTATCCTGCATTACGTTGAATCTGTTTATTGCCTTGAATTGCGATGAATGTATATAAGTCCTTATGTATGTACTATATTAAAGATCATACCAGCTGCAATTTTTTTTTTAACTTCTTTTTACTTCTGGGAATCCTGATTAGAATGCCAGTACAAAGCTAAATAGAAGTGGAGAACGCAGGCATCTTTATCCTTTTCTTTCTCATTTTATTAGAAATCTATTCAGTCTATCATCATAGAGTGTGAGATATTGGTCTAGAGTCATTTTTCTGCATGTGGATAACCAATTTTAGATAAAAAGGCAATCTTTTTTACAGAATATGTTTTTTACTCTTTTGTCAAAAATCAAATGGTGGAAAGTGCCTGGGGTTGTTTCTTCATCCTCACTTCTATTCCATTGATCACTATGTCTATTATTTGTGCCATTATCATGCTATTTTCTTTAACACTGTAGGTTTCCAGTGTAACTTGAAATCCAGGGTTCCAATGACTTCTGCTTTGCTCTTTTTGCTCAAAATTGCTTTGGCTGTTCTGAGTCTAGAAAAGCAGAAATAAAAACCCTTCCAAGTAAGAAAATCCCAGGACCTGAGGAATTCACTGCAGGATTTTACCAAAATTTCAGGGAAGATTTAATGCCAATACTCTTCACATTTGTCCATGACAGTGAGAGAGAAGGGACACTGACAAACCCATTCATGGACAGTAGCATTACCCTAGTACCAAAACCACACAAGGACTCAACTGAAAAAACAAACAAACAAACAAAAGAAATAAAACCACAGGTCAACTTCCTTAATGAACATGAATTTTGTATTAGTTACTTTTCTCTTGCTGAGACAAAATACCTGTTAGAGGGGCATTGCAGAGAAGAAACAGTCTATGGCAGGCAGAAGGCAGAAGGTTAAAAAGGCAGCAAGGTAGTCAAGTAGCGAGGAAGCAGCAAGCTACAAGTTATCACCACAGCCCTTTTTCTGTCCCTTATATTCTCTCTAGACTTCATGCTCTTAGGGTGAGTAGCACTCCTACCCAGCGTGTGCCTTCTCATTCTCTACATCCAGAACTATACCAAACCAGTCAGTGGACTAATTTACTAATTACATATCTTTATTCCCAGCATCACACACTTAATCCAAGCCTCACACACTATAGATCCAACCACCTGGAAAGGCCCATCTATGATCCTTTGATACTTTGGGAAGACATCTAGATATAAGCAGATGCAAAAGTTCTCAACAAGATACATGCAATTAGAATGCAACAAACCATTAAAAAGACCTTTTTGTATGTATAATTTTGTGTCTTTCACCAAATTTGGCAAATTTTTGGCCTTTATATACTTGCATACTTCTCTCTTTTTGGAACTACATTGATACAAATGCTGATTAAATTGTCATTGCCCACTGAGCCTCAGAAGATTTGTTTTCCTCTTTTGTCTCTGCTGTAATTGGATAAATTATATTGATATCTCTTGAAATTTGCTATTTCTATCTTTGTTATCTCTACTCATCTAGTGATATTTGTTTAAACTGTATTTTTCATTTCTATGATTTGCATTTGGTTATCATATATAATTTTTTCTTTAATAAGGTTTTCTAATTTTTTTCATGTGCTTCAGTACAATTTGTAATCTTGCATTATTCGTTAATATGTCTGCTTTAAAATCTTTGTCTGATAATCCTAACATCTGATTACTTTCATTTTTGTTTTGTTTTTTTGTCAGCGGTATTTTTCTCATTAAAGTTGTGATTTTGCTAGTTTTATTAAAAATATGATTTAAGATTTTTTCATCCCAGATATATTTTTGTATTTGTAGGGATACATATGATCCAATTTAAATGTTTTATTTTAGCAAACAGTAACTCCATTTAGCTTTAGCACCAGATCCCAGATTAGCTTTTGTGAATTCTAATTCCAAGGCATATCTCTTGGACTGGATCAGTCATAAGGGTTGGGTCTCACTTGTCAGTCCTGCTTGGTGTTACTTTCATATATTCTGGAAGACAAAATATTCAATATTCACTTTAAATGTAGCCTGATGAGTACCAGAATGAACACTTTATCTAAAATGATCTTGTTCTTGGTGGAGAATGTTATCAGAGACCAATATTTGCTCAATAGCTGTGTTCTTCACTATTAAGCTTTGTTGCTTTTTGACCCTTTCAGCAGACAGAACTAGGAAGTGTAAATTTTATATACACATATATTCATATACAACATATAATCATATCTGTAGATGTAACAATGAGGATAAATATAAAAATACATACCCATGTATGTACATGTATGCACATCCATGTAGATCCTACACAGGATATTATGATATACAAATGAGAAATCAAAAATGCTAATTTATATAAAAATAATGAACTTACACAGATACCTATAATTTCATCCAAAGTGTCAGTGTTATTTCTTGCAGACCCTCACCCCATATTTGCATTTCACTTCTTTTTCAATGTAAACCCTGCTCCTAAAAATATCAATACACTTGCTCATTTCTCAGTTCGCCCCTATGGCCAGTATAATTTCAGAATTGCTTGAATGAAACTGTCACAAATTTTAAAAAGTATAATAATAAAAAAGAATTAAGGTGTTTTTAAATTCTCTCCTATCCTTGTGCCTTCAGGAGATAGAGTGCATATTCACATACTTTGTTCTGCTTTACCTAGCACTTCTCTCACTGTGAACAAAATAGATATAATTTATTTTATAGTTTGACAAAAGAAATCTCTGTTGTTTCTCCTTTCACTTCATTAAAACAAATCACTTCAACCTTTAATGTTTTTAATATATTCAAAGTTTCAAACTCTACCCCAATATTTTTGTTTGAATCTTTTATCTTTTTCGGTTTGGTAAACCACTATTTTACGTAACTTACAACAAAAGAACAGCATTTAATCTTCCTTTCAGCATAAATTTATATAATTGCATTTATTTATTGGACCACTGAATATTTCTTTGAAATGCTTTTGCTCAGATGTTTAGATTACATGTTGAAGAACTTCCAGGTTTCAATTTACCATGACAATCCTCTAACATTTCACTATGTTTCCTCTCCTTTTTCTGTCCTCTTCCGCTCTTAAAATTGAATGGTTGATTTTTAAGTTCAATTTAAGCAATGTTTTTAACTTTTTTTTTTTAGTTATAGTCTGGTTGGAACAAAAATAGAATCTCTTCAGATGGAGAAAGTCATAAAATCAAGGAAAGTGCACTGAGGTAGAGTCTGGCGTGGGTCGAAGAATAAAGGACCATAGAATCTTGCTAAGTGCCATAAGCCTGATTTTTGCCTGCTCCTTATACCTCTCTCTATCTTCTAGTATCTCATGATAACTGAAATAAAAATTGTGAGTAAAAAACAAGTTAATCTCTTGATCTGATTCATGCAGTTTATGGGAAAATTGCATAAGCAATTTTCATACTTTCAACAGTGTGAGCTAGAAAAACTTTTTGGTCAGTGCCAGCACCATGGGCATTGAGTAATCCATGTAATTCTACTGGTCCCTGTGACTTGAAGACTCCTGCATAGGATTTAATGTCATGCTGTTATAATCCTGAAATGTTGAACAAAAAGACCCATGTTCTCATTTTCGTCCTGACAATGCAAATTAAATAGCAAGTCCTGCTTTAAGTGATATTAAATTTCAGTGAATAGTAGAATATGTTTTCTGCATGTTACCTATTATGGATGATTCAACTATGGATTATAATTTGACAACTGTATCATTCAGAATTCTCATAACTGGGACTAAATATCCCACCCCTGGTTGGGGAATGTTAGGAAATTCATTGCATGGTGGAGGAAATCTGCTCAGATCATGGCAACCAGGAAGCAGAGACAGAAAGAGCTGGTGACAAGAACACACCATTCCAGGTCTCACCTCCGGGACTTGTCCTCCACCGAAGCCCATACCGTCTCAGAACATAAGACTTTTGGAGGACGTTGTAAATTTGAGCTATAACAACAACTATCATGTACAATCTTAGTCATGTCTATAAAATTCCTATTTTCATGTAGGGTAACATTTACAGGTTTGAACATTAAAACTTGGAATTATTTGGGCAAAGAGAATTGACAAATAAATCTGCCTACCTTACATAGTCCAATATTTTCTTTTTTTAGTATTAAAATTTCTGATTACTTTGGCTTTATAGTTTCTCCACAGAAATTTACTGTGCTTTTATCATGTTCATGTTTTACTTTACAGCCTTGACCATAGATATGATTGCTATTTTAAAATCATTTTCTGCTAAGGTTTCTCATTATTGATTTGTTATTTGAATTTTCTTCTGAAGATGTTACCTCATGTAACTGGAAGTTTTGACACATCTTCAACATTGTGAAAAATAAGAGTGTAGAAATACTGATTCTGTTTTAATTTTCAAGCATAGATTTCTTTTATTTAGCAAACAATTTTCTAGGTTGAATCAAACAATATTGAGCTGAAACTCGCTCATATTTTGCTCCAGTTACTGAAGGTCTCATTCACTTGCTTGTGATTTGCTAAATTAATATTTCTCTCAATTTTTTTTTCAGGCAGACAAATACATAGGCAATTTTACAGAGCAATTGGATTTTCTCTAAGTTTGTCCCTGTATTTTACTTTAAATATCACATTAGTAATATTATTATACAAACTAAAATAGTTAAATAATTGATATCATTTGTTATTTGTTCTTCTACTAATGGCTGTGATAATCACAAAACCTATCCATAATTTTTGAGTCACAAAAACTACAAATTTTCTGCTAAAGTTTTAACTGTAGAAAATAAAAATGACTGTAGACTAGTCCTTTATTTAAAAAAATAAAATAGGAATTTCTTCCAATTACTAGATTTTTTTCACTCTCTAGTACATAGAGGTAGATTTTTGTTATGTTCTGTGTCTACATTTTTTTCATATTTTATAGTTGTTACCTGTATGAATGTTGTCTTTTCTGTGGAAGCATGCTGCAGCAGATCCAAAGCACAATTTCCATATCTCTGGGTTCTCTTATCAACTTTATTTTTATATTAGGTACAAGCTACATTCACTTAAAATGTCAGATTCAGTGCTATTTGACAGGCCTATGCATCCCTAAGTCACTTCTGTAACCATAATACAAAACATTTTTATCAACCACACAAGGTTTTCCATGTCTCATAGGATTATATTCTTATCTCCATTCATGGTTTAAGGCAAACACTGGTCCTCTTCATGTAATTAAAACTTTGCTCACATATACTAGAATTTTATTTTTCTAATGTTTAATTATTTACTTATTTACTATGTTTTGTCCATCTTCTGCATTGGATGTAGTAAATTATTTTTATTTTCACATTGTTTTCTGTATTTATATTCATTTTTATCAACTGGTATTCTATTTTCAACTATACATCATTTGTTTATGTATACATCTTTTTATACAGTGGTACCTCAGTTCACAAACTTAATTTGTTCTATGATTTTATAAATGATGGCCTCTTCTGTATTTGTGTGGGAAAGACAGCCATGGTCATGTTTGTCACCAATGCAGTTTGTAAACAAAAAACAAAATTTTTCCAAATGCTTCTGTTTGCAATCCAAATTGTTTACAAACAAAAATGTTCATGAAATGAGCCACCCCTGTACTTATTTCTGATGTTTTTAGATTTATGCTATTATGAATAGGGTCATTATGCATGCATATGTATCTGTTTTTATCATATATGTGCTTTATTTCTCTAAAACTATTGATAAACAGAGAACACAGACTCTAATGTAGGTAGGTATCTATATACATATGTATACACATATGAAGTATGACTATATATATATATGTTTTAATCAAAACATACAGTGACTGTTTAAATGAAAAAATTATTACAGTAAGAGACTCTGTCATTAATCGCTCTCAGAATACCCTTCTTCATTTCATATATACTGATCCCATCATGCTTGCCACTGTTGGAAGCAGTACATCCATGTGTCAACATTTAGCAAATATAAACTATATGAGTATGTGTGATTTATCAAAATTACTTGTCCCTTATTTAAAAATTATGCTTTTACAGGGAACTGAGAAAGTTTCAAAGAGTGGCGCATATGACTTTACAATAAGCTTTTAATGCTGAAAATGATTTCATTATATATTTTTTAAATTATCATCTTAATGTTGAATTATGTATTGACTATCTAATCAAATATAATATTTTCTATATTTTGTCTATAATTTTGCATTATAGCTCTCTTTTATATGATTACAAAAAGTACACATTCCTTATAAATAGGATAACTTCCATTTATTTTGTCAAAATATCTACATCCCAGCTAAATAGACAATTCAAGGTCATGCATTCCTGTTTTACAATTTAATTGTCAATGCTTTTGTTTCCTGAGTTGCTCTTTATTCCTCTTTGCCTTTTGGTCTCTTATTTAATTGAGATAAACAGAGAATCCTTTGAGTATTTGATTGCAGCAATTAGAATGGAATAGTTTAATGTAAACAAAGAAAAGATAATAATCATGAGAACAACAACAACAACAAAAAGTTCACCACAGAGGATTGGAATTCATGCTTTGTTTTTTTTTAAATGATGAAAGATACAATTAATTCATGCACACTTCTAATAGAGAGGGGGAGAGGTTAGGATGATGGAATCTCATAAACTGGGATACTTGGTATATCAATGTTCAGTCTTCTTAGTTCTCTCATTAGCTTGCTCAATTTTCTCCAGCCAAAGATTTGCTCTACTTTTCCATTGAACATGCCAGATATATTTTTTTCTGCCAAGTAAACTGTGCTGACAGGTATCTTCTCTTGGTCTTTACATTTCATTCAGATTGTAGCTAAAAGGATAAAGGGAGCTATTTCCAAAGAGAAGCTCTTGAATTAATGAAGTATAACATAAATCTTAATGTTATTCATCATACCAACCTACTAATGTTTTATTTACATATATCTGGAAATGACAAAATAACATTTATCTGACGTTGTTTATACTATCCATTTTTAGCAAATGAATATTCAATGAAGGCATGGATCTGGCTCATAGAGTTGACCACTTTTAGGAAGACACAACAAAAGCACCTGGCATGGAAGTATCTTCTTAATAATTGTGGATTACATGGACTATTTGAAAATTATGTTACTAGGTGAAGGTAACTTTGCCTTTCTCTAATACTGGTTTTCCTTCTTAAATGAGGATGATAATAATAACTGCCAGATGTACCTAACTTGCTTTGAAATACAAATGGTTAAAATAGTACTTTACTTGTTACAAAGGAATATAATTATCATGAGTTTTTATGTTTTAAAATGTACAGTTTTTTATTTAAACTCAGAAACTGTATGAAAAATTAATATAGTCTAAAATCGAGTAGCAATGTGTTCTTGACCCTTTAAGGAAGTGTGTAGGTTATAGAAATCAATACCCAACTGAAGGAGGCAAGTGAAGAACTAGAACAGAGAAAGACTATGGCTTTGTATGTAGTTCATTGAAATTATTTCATTTTCTTCAAATACTCTCCCATGATAAAATTTCTTTCCTGATGGATAGTAAAGGTATTTGCAATAGATCTCACAGCTTTGTTATTGCTGATAGTTATTTTAAAACTCCATCCCACCACCACATAATTAAGTGACTGATTCTGTTTGATACTGATGCCTTTTGCAAGTATGGTGTCTAGACAACCAGGGGAAAGCAGGGCACATTACAATTCTGGACTATAAATTATATTAGAAAGATACAGTGATTCAAATAGCACATAATGGACATGTAAATCAATAAGACAGAAGAAAGGATCCAGAAACAACCCAGGCATATGCATATGTCTGATCTTTGACAAGGGAGTCAAAAACATGCCCTAGTCTAAAAGATAGCTTCTTTAATAAATAGTGCTGGGTAAATGGCTGTCCACATGAGGAAGAAAGAATTGACACTCATATCTCTCACCATGTATTAAATTAAAATAAAAATGGATCAAAGAATTAAATGATAAAACAGAAACCCTTAAACTGCTGGAATATAAAACTCTTGAAGTTATAGGCATAGGCAAGGACTTTTTAGACGCATTCCTCATTACACAGAAAATAGTACTGAGAATCAACAAAAGGGACCATTTAAAATTTAAAAATTTCTGCTTAACAGAAAAAAACCAACAGTGAAAAGATAACCTACAGAATGGGAAAAAATTGTCAACTATTTCTCAGACAGAGAGCTAATATCTATGATGTATTAAGAACTCAAAAAATTAGACCTTTCCAATATAAGTGACCCAGTCAAAAAATGGACAACTGAAATGAATAGACACTTTACAGAAGAAGTACAAATGGCCAATAAATACATTAAGAAATGTTTAATATCACTGGCCTTAAGATAAATGAAAATTAAAATAACACTGAGATTCCATCTTATACCAGGATGAATGGACATCATCAAGAAATCAAATAATAACAAATTCTGGCAAGCCTTCAAGTATTACTAAGTAGTGACTGACTGAACAGACAATACTACTGATTAAATATTACAAGAGAGTAGATTAATGTCAAATTAATCAAGGAGACCCTGACCCATTAAACTCACATCAATTTGCCTATACATTGTACATAGAGATCACTATGGAATGAATAATCACAAGAGATTCAATCAAGTAACATTTCTATCCCAAGCACTTTTTGATTTAAAGTCACTATTGGTTGTTGCATTTTAAGTTGTGAACTGATTGCAGAGTGTGATAATATACATTGGAGTCCAAAAGATTATCTAAAAAACTAGAAAGAAAAAGGACACCATTGTAATGAGAGGGCTCTTTCTTGCTCTTGCTCGCCTAGTTGGAGTTACAATTTTGCTGTCCAATGTCTTGCAGATCTGGCTGTCTCCCAATTGTCTATTGTAGTTTGCTGTGAAGTGCTTAGAGAAATGCATGAATGAAATCTGACTTCTCTATCTTTCCTGTCAAAAGCTACATATACTTATTTTTTAATACTGAAGTTTCAGTCCAGATTTTTTAACTTTTTTCTTTTAAATTGACATATAAAATTGTACTTAATTATGGAGTACCATTCAGTGTTTCCAGAGATATATGCACTGTACAATGTTCAAATCAGAGTAAACACACCTGTCTCCCTAAGCATATATTATAATAAATGAAAGATTTTTAAAGAGACTATAAACACAACAAAGTTAAATAGGTGTTAATGAATTAACATATTTGAATTAATAACTATTAATATATTTGAACCATTAATATATTTGAAGAATCAATAAATCTATTTAAGTTTTTAAATGATTTTACTTCATGATGCAACAGACTATATTTGCTAAATCTGTTTCCTTTTCCTATAATGCTTTCCTAAAAGTATACCTCCCTGCCACTTTTGGAACACTCTTTTATAAATCATCAGTAAACATATAGTCATACACCAAATGCTCTTTGCCTGGCAATTATGCTCTGCTCAACCTCCCATTAAACTTACCCTTAGTGCCTGACCAATCTGATGATTTAAGCTAAATGTTTAGTTAAGAAAAGTGATTCAGCATTCAGGGTAGAATATTTATGATGTTACTCACTTGAAATAGAAGATTTTTTTTTTTTTTTTTTTTTTTTTTGGTACCGGGGATCGAACTCGGGTTTTTGCGCTTGCTCAGCAAGCGGGGAAACCATTGAGCTAAATCCCCGGCCCTGAAATAGAAGATTTTAAACATGTAAGAATTAGCTTTCAGCTCTCTAAAAATGGACATTCACTTTTAAAAAAAATCTATAGGCTTATTTTAGTAGACCAACTCTTCTCAGTCCAATCTTCTTCATTTAAAAATTCTTCGTATAGACTGTGAAGTCTAAAATTTTCATCACTCTATTTTAGTTTCCTACATTTACTCTCCATTTTTTCAGTTTTTATCCTTTCATCGGTAAGTGTTTGCAGTACACAGTGATTATCCTCCTTGCCAGGAGAGGAGTAGATACATGTACACAATGCACCTGAATTCCACTGATCATCCTCACCCATCCCCTCCCTCTCACCTGCCTACAACTTTCAGCCCTCTTGCACCTGCAAAAGACCAGCTCCCTTTCCCAACTGTCCATCTTCAATCCTGCTGTTTATTTATATTTTGGGTTTCTCATATAAAAGAAGGCATGAGATAAAATTCTTAAGTATAGGTAAAAAATAGAGGAACATAGTTGTGAGAATGAATGGAAGAAATGTTATAATATGGAGAGTTATGGGTACAGATGTCCCTCAAAGCCTCATGCGGATGAGGTGGGACTTTCTTTTTCAGAGGTGGTTGAATCTGGAATGTGTGATGCTGGGATTTAGAGCATGTGATTACTAACATCCTTAGTGAGTGAATGGTTTAGCACTGCCCTTATCACAGCAGTCTGGGTGGGATAAAAGAGGCAGAAAGATGCTGCTTATGTCTCTTGTTGATTTTGCTGTCTTCCACCACCATGAACTGTGACCCCTCTGCCACCCTACTTTGAAGCCAGTCGATTATGGACTGAAACCTCTATGAACTGTAAGCCAAATAAACCTTTCCCCCTTTAACTTTGGGGGTCAGGTACTTTGTCTCAGCAACAAGAGAAAAATAACTAAAACACTGTGGATTTTCCCAGTTTTTTGATGGACACAGATGAATAGAAAGATACATACGAAGTACTGAAGTATGTGTCAATATAGAGTCATGGACAGATAGAACAGAACCAAGAGAAAATGCAAACTGAATTGAGTTGATTACAAAAGGCCTGTGGGGTGAAGTAAGCCTCAAAAGATAAGGAGAACTGTGAAGTGTGGCCACAAAGGGATCAAAATTTTTAAAAGAGCATGAATGTCCAGGAACTGGACATCATTTGGATTGATTAGGATGTGGTAATATAAATGGGAGAGAAATGCAAAAAAAAAAAAAGGAGAGGGAAAAGTAAACTCAGACCACAAGGTGTAGTAGCATTAGGTAATCTTATATTTCCATTGAATCCATTAAGCTATGGTAAATAATCTAACAAAAGAAAAACATTTATAATCATTATGTAAGTAACTAGTTAGTTATGTATTTTGGAAGGATTACTGGAAAATTGCAGGAGTAAAAATATTCTCAAATGTATGTAGGTAATGTAAAATGGTGACATAAAAAAGAAACAAATACGATTTTGGTGTTAGATCTTTATATACTATCCAGTTGCACAAACATGATCAAATTTTCTTATTTTTTCCTTAGTTTTATGAAAATATACACCACTAGACAATTGACAAAGTATTGTCAGTTTTAAATGTTCTTCACACGTTATTATAAAACATAAAACTGTCTTTTCTAAGTGGCATATTTTTCTTCAACTAGTACTTTCTTGGTAATTCAGTGTATTAGACTGTTACTTTTATATAATTTTATTTTTTGACAGTGAGTAACAGTAAAATATCTTTTGTCAGTTGAGATAAACTTCATGACAAAAATCTGGTAGCACAAAATGAGTAAGTGAATCTTTCTAGTTGATGTAACTAGAAGCAGTTATAATGAAGGTTGATAACAATTAGAAGGACTGAAAATGTTATCAATAGGCTCTCTTCATTTAAAAGTATGTTTCAATATTAGAAAAAGGAAATACTTCTTTTACATCACACTGAAATTGCAGAGTATCAAGTATAAATGAATATGTTTCTACAGAACTTTTATTCATTATCATGTCTTATTTTTATCTTTTCTTTAAATGTCTAAAACCTGTTATAAAAGATATCCAAAGTTTGTGAAGTTTCATTTTTGCACATTTCAGAAATAGTGCACTGTTATATATATACTTATGTAGAATAATTCTATGTAGAATTATAAATGTGTTTAAATTGTCAGCCTTTTTAAGTCAATTTATAGCATCCCAAGTCCCATGTTTTTAACCTCATAAAGTAATAATATTTTATATAGTTTAACCATGAAAAAATTATTTCAAATTAATGTGTGATTTATAATTTATCAAAATAGTAATGAGTCTATCATATGAAATTTTAATATGCAAAGTTCTTTACTGTATTATTCAAAACTGACAGTATGCATCATGAATTTAGTCCATATTTGAATTCTTTTTACCTACTCTAAGGTGAGCAAAAGTATAAAATCACTTCTTATTTTGTACTCACATACATGTGGTTCAAGTCAGACCTGGAAAGAAGAAGGGGATTCTCTGTTTGTTCAGCAAATTTTTTTTTTTTTTGAGTTTCAATATTATTGCCTAACAGCCAATGCTCTACCTGAAAGCACTAAATTCAAGGATGCTAAACTTCTCCATGAATAAAATAAGAATTGAAGTTGCTGCCTTCTGATCATGCACAGTTTATTGCAAGTATCCCAGCAACACAATATGCATAAATACTCTAGATATTATGAATCATTTTAAAAATGGATATAATTTTTCTCTTTCTGACCTATTTTTCTGACACAATGATGGCTTTGTATCATGACATATTAATATTTATATAGAATTAGTTTGAAATACCAAATGATATAAACACTTAGAAAAGGTAGGAATTATTCTGGACATGTAAGGAAATAATTCTTACATTTTCTTACTTAGTTACATTATAAAATTACAAAAGAAACTATTAGATGGCAATAGACTAGCAAATTGTTATTTATTATCAATAAATCAAAGTTAACTTTATCAAAAGGATATGAATTTTAAGAGCATACTAACAAGTACAATTCAATATGTTTAGGAAATACGTGTGTATAGGTATTCTTAAATATATTCAATTTTTAAGAATCATCTTTAAAAGGTTAATGTGATTATTATTTGACTTAAATACTATTATATATCTATGACTTGTCTTTTAATTTTTAATTAAGAATGTGTAAAATGTGGAAATATTAAACTTTAAAATAAATTATAAATATAAAATGATTATATATTTATCACAACTATTTTAAATATTCACTTACAAACTTAACTAGATATTTAATCATATCTTAAAATTAAATATGTAATTATAAATGAAATTATTTTAGAAATGCAGCAATTATTCTAAAGAGTAATTGATATGGCTATACTATTCCTTTGAAAAATAATATAAATTAATGTCAAAATTACTGATATCAAACTATAGGTTTTATGTACAGAATACAAGAATTGCAGTTGGCCTGGATTTAGCTCAGTGGTGCTGCCGCCTGCCCTGCAAGCGCAAGGTCCCAAGTTCGATTCCCAGTTCCAAAAAAAAAAAAGAAAATGCTACATTGGTAATAACAAGTGTTATATAGAATTGACTTATTATTTTAGATTGCATGACTATGATCAAAGGATTGTTAAAATAAATGAATTGCCTAAATGTAAACAATTCTAAATACCAGATTGCATATACTGATCAATTTATGTTGACCCTAGTAATAAATGAAGAAGACTATCATATTTATGAATATATTGTATAGGCAATTTTAGTATTTAATAATTGGGATTAGGTAAAATCAAGTTGCTATTTGGATAACAATAGATGGAACAGCATGGGGTTAGGGTTTAATTACTTGAATACCTCAATGACATTAAAACATTCCTGTTGCCTAAAAGCAGGGCTATTTAATACACTACAGTAGAAACTAATCCACAGTTGCAGAGCCAGTATTTGAACTGAATCTAGTTTATAGGAATGAATGCTTTCATATATTTCAGTGAAAGAACAAACTATTTAACTACTTTCCTATCTGACTCATAGATTCCTTGATCTTGCTAAAGTGTGCTTATAAATATCTTAGTAAAGAGAATAACTTTTTAAATAGATTTTAGTACTTAGAGAAAGACTGAAATGGAGGGCAATGCTCTGGATTATCAGTTCCTAGAGGAAAACATGATCACCCACAGACGATTGGTAAAGTCTCTCACAAATCATCTCATCAAATGCCTCCTTTTTATGTTATCCGACACTAACTGTAATGTGTTTATTTATGCATTAAGTTGTAAGTCTTTTTCACATCTCGAGTTATAAATATCTCCCTTGAGCATGGCTATTTCAGCTTTTGATGATTTCTCATAGTTTTACAGTTCTAAAAATTTTCCCTCTTTTAAAAAATATTCATTCCTTATTTTCATTTGCTATAAATTTTTGTTCAAGTTTTAGTGTAGCATTTGCACTTCCAAATCATATTCAAGTTGAATACAGACCTGCATCTTTCCTTTATAACTTTCTCGAGTCAGTCATGCTGACATATTACTGAATATTAGTAAGGAGTGGAAGAAACATCAGTCTTTATCTTCTTTTTTGGGAGGAGTACCAGGGATTGAACTCTGGACCTTGCACTTGCGAGGCAGGTGAGGAACCACTGAGCTAAATCCCCAGCCCTGGTCTTTATCTTCTCTTGATGATGTTTTATTTCTTTTTGTCAAGCATGCCTATTGAGTATATGCTTAAATCATTCTAATTTTTTTCCATTCCTCCTTCTTTTCCTCCTTTTTCCCCTTTTAGTTATACTTCATTTCATCTTTGGGATGTCCCAGTATTTTTGGCTAGATTAATAGCTACTCATTACTGCTAATCCTAGCCAAGTATTCATTTCTTTCCTTACTCCCTCACAATAAGTTATTACTTATTATAAGTAATTAGAAATAGTGTGATTCAACATTTTGTTTCATATTGAAAAAATTTGCATTATATAAAAAAGTAATGATAACACAAGATTTCCTGTGCATTCTTCACCTAGTTTGCCTAAGGTTAACATCTATGTAACTGATAAAACTAAGAAATTGATATTGAGACATACATTGCTCATAACAAAGGAACTAATATTTCCAAATTACACCTATCAGGAAAAATGTTTGCAGACTACATTTGGATTTCATTAGTTCATTGTTGTTTTGGTACCTAATGTCCTTCCTTTTTGTGCACAATGTCTTTTTTCTCTTCTATGAGCCCATGCAGATTGTTATGTAGCTCTTCACATCTTCCAAATTCTAACATTTTCTTCTTTCCTTGTTTTCATGACCTTGACATTTTTTAGGTGTACTGGTTAGTTTTTTGCGTAAAATGTCTTTCAATTTGGGTTTGCTAATGCTTCTTAATGAGGAGACTGGGGTCAAGATGTCTGGAAAAATACTAGAAGTGATTTGAGGCCTTCTCATGGGCTCATCAGTGACACGGGGCATCAACACAGTGTGATCGCTTGGTTAGGTTATGTTTATCCGTTTCTCCCCTTCCATAATCTGTTAGTTTATAAAGGAGGCAATTCAATTAAGATTTGACTGGAAGGAAATTAAATTTCACCTATTACAGGATAATTAAAGAAGTTGTAAAAATATGTCAGAACAATCACAGTTGTTAACTAAGTGGTATCTTCGATACAGCTATCATTAGAGTGGTTTTCTGAAGACAACTTTCCATTTGCCGAATTTTTCAATATTTTCTTGGAATTACTTTAAGAAATACTTGGTTTTTTTCTCCCCGTTTTTTCATTCATTCAATACATTATTCATATCAGTATGTACTTGTGGATATTTATTTTTGTTCTAGTCTAGAAGTTATATAGATTTATGTTTATGTCTATGATTTGTTTTCAGTCAATTTTTGTATAAAGAGTGAGATATATAGTTTGAGATACCTTTTTAATTTTATCTTTATTTGTTTTGATTAGCTGTTCTTTGTTAAACTAAGATTTTTCTCTTCATAATTTGAGATTTTAAAAACCAAAAATGAGCATTAAATTTTGTCAAATGCTTGTTTTGAACCAATTGAAATGATTTTAATTACTTGTGGTCTATTAAAATGATGAACTATGCTATTTGATTTTCAAATATTGAAGTTGTGCTCACCTAGCATGTGCAAGGTTCTGAGTTTCATCCCCAGACAGAAAAAAAATGTAAACAAATACTGAAGTAGCTTTCCATTCTAGGGATGAACTCCACTTTTTTGTAATGTTATTCAGTTTATATTTTGATGAATTTGTTGTGCTAATATTTTGTTAAAGATGTTCATTGTTGCTATTCAAGATGTATGAACATTCATATATTTAATTGTATAGGCCAATTGGGATTTTCTCTTCTTTCTTGAGTGTCTTTCGGTGGCATATGTGTCCGAATATTGCCATATTTCATCCAGGTTCTCAGATTTATGAGCAGGGAGTCATTGTATTCCCCTACTCTTTCTTGAGTGGGATCAGTACTGCTCTCTCTTCTTTCCTGTTATTGTGGAATAACATGGGATGTGGTGCTGGAGCAGACATGAGGGTAGTTGGTATTTCTGACCCTGTATGTTATCAATCCCCTGTGAATACAGCTCCTGGGAATTAATGCACTCGCATTAATCTTATTTAATATTTAGCTATTTTTAAATATCTCTACCTGAACCTTCCAATTAATTTATATGGTGTTTGGCTGCATTTGTTCTAGGTCATCCTTGTTCTGATCTGTTTTACCCAACAGGCACCAGTCTTTCCACAGATTTCAATTTAGTTACTCTATTTGTTCTAAATTATGAAGTCTTTCAAATGTTCAAAAAAGTGTTTTTCAGCTTATGCAAACATTGCCTTCCTACAGGCATGGAAAAGACTTTCTTTCTAGCTCTTTAATCTGACAAGAACATTTGTATTAAGATGGGGTATTGCTATGTTTCCCAGGCTAGTCTCCAACTCTTGAGCTCAGTTGATCTTCCTGCCTCGACCTCTCATGTGTTGGAATTACAGGTGCTTGTGCCACCAAACCTGGAAAATGCTAGCAATTTTTAACAAGTGGGAAATAATGTGTTGATTTTAAAAGTGAACTAAAAAGAACGACCTCAAGAACCAAGATAACACAAAGGCAGTAACTTGAGAAAATGGCTACCACATCCAGAATGAGAGGAAGCAAGGAAGAGGTCACGCTTATCAGAACCTAGAGCTTTGGGAAACCAATCCTACTGGTTTAGAGCTCTGACTTCGGGGTGAGACCTTGCTGGGCAGGGACTGCTGTCTGAGGAGCTCAGAGAGATGCCCTTATGGAGTACTGGCTGGTGGCACAGCTGGACAGGGGCATGGAATGGCTCCAGTGAGGCTGGCTAAAAGTACAGTACAGGAGAAAAAAATCAAGAAGGTGTCTGAAAATGACTGTAGGTTTCTAAATGCCATGTAAAGGGACTGTAGGTCTCTTCACAAGGAGTGAAGAACTGCTAGAGTGATGCTGACAAGAATGGGGGGCATACTGAGAATTTATTGGCCACTGAAACACCTCCAAATTTTCTCTCTCTTTCTCTCTAGTGCTCGCTATTATTCCCTGAATGTTTCAGTAATGCAGAGTCTTCCTTACTTTTCTTATCGCTGAGAAACAATAGCCAGTACTCACCACTTAAAGGAAGAAAGTTTTATTTTGGCTCACAGTTTGCAGAGGTGTAGTCAATACGGTTGGGTGGCTCCAAGGCAGGGTGGCATGGCAGACAAGAAGCAGCTCCTAGCAAGGAGGCAAGAAGCGGAGAGTGAAGGGAAGAGCAGGAACCAGCTAAATCCATTAAGGCCACCCCCCAGCAACCCACTTCTTCAACTGATCCCACCTCCAAGGCAGCTACAAACCTCACAATCCCTTCACCTTCCAGAAGCCCCACCTATGAGTACATGAGGCTTTGAAGGGCATTTTTAATCTAAACTGTAATGTGCAGCTAAAACAGAAAGATGAAATGTAGAATCACCATTCCAGTACCATAAAAGTATTGGAAGATGGGTATAACACAGAGAAATAATACTTTATCAATCAGCACAAGAGTACTTGTACTATTTTAAAGTAGGTATATACCACCAGAATATATACATATATATATATGAGTATAAAATATACTGATTAAAACATACCATTCAAAAATTTGAAGTACTTTGCATTCAAATGACACTTGTTTCTTGTTGGTCTTGTTTTCTTTCACAGTACTGGTGTGTGGAACGAGAGTCCTTCTACCACTGAGCCAGGGCACCAAGCTGACATGTATTTTCAAGTAAAAACTGTTGACAGATGAAAAGCCAGAGAGACAGAGACAAAACAGACAGAAGAGAAAAATTATTAATTATATTTTAAATCCAGTTAGATTTTGTTCACTGTTGGTTTTACCTTGATAAAGGAGATGCTAGCTAGAATCTGTGAAACTAAACTTTGAAGGCTATTAGAATGACCTACCTACTCTAACAGCTGCATTCTCTGAGGGCAAGATTCTCCATTGCATAATAATGACAGCTTTGAAAAGCATATCACTAGAAATGTAATAACATATTCTCAGTACATCATGTGACATTCTGGATTCATTATCCTTCTGCTGTGTGAATTTGATTCCCATTACAACAAAGAAAAAATAAAAACAAAGAAAATTAAACTAAGGTTTTTGAGTGCCTATGGGTTATGATTGTTAATGTTTCTTATCAATGTTGCACTGAAGAGATGCTAAATTTATGTATCTATTACTCTTAACTTTTTTGAATTACTGTTTCTTGAACTATTTCATTATAAATTTTTTCTCTTAAGAATGTTCGTTCTTGCAGCAAATCATTTAAATATTACTATGCGAAAAGTTACAAGCTTTTCCATAATCTATGCTACAGAATGTTGTACATAATGATATATAACGGTAACCAATGTACATACTTGTACAAGAAACACAAAGTTATTTTACTACATACTTAGTGGACTTTAGTAGCTATCTTTGTTCAGGATTTTAAGATTTTTCCAGGTTATTTACAAAGTTTTTGATCTATAAAATTATTGAACACTCTCTTTAAGCTGCATTCATGAATGGAAGAATAATCAGACTGCTGAAATAGACATAAAGGTCATACAAATGAAAGAATTCTCCTTAAAGTTGTTCCAAATATCACAGCTGCAAATCCAACTATACCTATGTTCATGTATCTTGTTTTTATGCCTTAAAAACTGCCATCTATGTGAGTTATATTTCTATGTAGCAGTAAACCTGAGTACTAGATGTGTATAATCTGGCATTTATAATTCAACAACAAAAATCAAATCAAAAGTAAAACATAATTGAACATGTTTTTTGGTGGGTGGTGCAGGTGGGTAGTCCTATTTGCATTTTAGATATGTAAGCTTGACTACTTTGCTTAAATTTTCTGTCCTAACTTCAGGAACACAACTTCAATTGTCTTAAAAAAGAAAACATAAAATATTTTTTCCATTAAAGTGGAAAATAAAAACTATTATTTTATAAAATGTGGTGACATTTTGTTGAATAATATGTCTTCTTATATTTGCCTTTGGACTTGGGAATATTTAAATAATTATATTTTATTTTATATATTATACTATGCATATAATTCCTACATTATGATTTGAGAGAAATAAAAAGATTGTGCATTTATGCGATTCTGTATTAACAATGGAATCACTTATGGAGTTCTTGTTAACTGATGTTTTTCACCAAAAACCTATCTTTTCAAAACCAGAAATTGTTAACATACATTTCAAATTCTAGGTAAAAAAATCATAAGTTCACAGGTATAAGGAGTGCTAATGTAATTTTTAAGCATGATTATACATGCAATAAAATATGTATTTTGAAATTTTAAAATTCATCAAAATTATTTAAAAATATTTAAAGAAGCACATGAATTGTGATTTTTAAGCTGCTTTCCAGTTTATCTGAAGAAACTACTCTAAAGTGTTGAATACATAGCAAGAATTCCGTAAGCATTCTTGGAAGTGAAAGCAAACTTTGAAAAATTGGATAGTTTTTCTCAAGAGCAATAATAAATTCTAATATATCACAAGCTGTATTTTGAAATAGCAACAAAGTCAGTCTAGGGAAAATGGTAATTTTACTCTGGATATAACAGCTTCAAATTCTTTTCTGAAATAGTCTCAGTGAAAGCTAATTTAAGTGGAAAGATCATGCTAAAACTGTGGAGTGGAGTGAAAGAGAAAAAAGAAGCAACATCTGCTGAAATTTAAAAGCATTTCAACAAGATGAGGTTTCAGTAATTTATCATCTTTTCTATAATTTCATAATTGAAGTTGTAAAAATTTTTTATTGAGGTTTTTTTTTTTTTTCTTACTGTGGAGTGCTGGAAAGAATATAGTTAAAATCCCTGCCCAATAATCTCAGAAATTACTCAGAAAGTAGTCTATTCACCTAATTGTGATAATTACTTGCAGTAAATTTTTAGTAGTTATTTCTTAATCATTAGCTAGCCAAGAATTGTGTTATAATGGAACAACATAAAACAAAGAAGCTATTGAATTTTTCTCACATGGCCTATAAATAATAAAATGAATACGGTTTCGGTAATTATTGGAATTAATCAATGATAACATAACATTAAATTTGAATTTTCTCTTGTGTTTTGAATGCCATCTTTAAATTGAAACAATCATTGGTTGGTACACAAATAATTCATATTTTGCAGTTTTTCTTCTGAAACAGCATACTTTTGTCTCTTCCTGTAAATACATAAAATACTAAAGATCCTATTGTATTGAAGATTTCTCCCAAAGTCAATCAACTTCCACCCACTCCTACATAGCAATTGAATCCTAGCAGATAGTTATTTTACTTTTTGAAACTAATTGTATATAACAATGCTTATAATTGTTTCACTATGACTCAATTATCTACATGCATGGGATTTTTGTTCCTTTTACTTGACCTTTTGGTTACATATCTAAATGTATACATCTACAACTCTACTCATATAAAATCCTACTGTACAAGTTACTCAGCTTTGTTTCAGTCAGTTCTCATTCACAACTAATTCAGAGACCCAACCTGCTTGGTGTTAGATCCTTTTTGCCAACCTTTCCATCAGTGTAGTAAGGAAATGCTCTGTTTAAAGTAAAAGAAATTATTTTTGTAGACTAATGACATAACTCAGGCATCTATAGCCTTTGAAAAATTCTTTTAGCTGAAGGATAGCAGCAGTATTGTCACTGGGAAACCAATGACTTCACTAAAGTGATTTGGACAGTGACCATCTGGAAAGGCATAGATTTCAAAATAAATGGACAGCCAAGACAGCCAAGCTGCGTAGTTACAGAATGAAAATCTGCATTGTATAGAGAATTAGGTCAGAAATTTGAGTATTGGTCATGTCAAATACAGATTTATTAGGGATCCATAGAACAGGGGCAATATTGATGACTTCAGTGTAACAACTTGTTTTACCTATTACACCTCAGAACAGTTTACAGAGAAAAATCTACTTGATTTCTGATTAACAGCAAGTATCTGGGAAAGTAGCCTTTAAATGTACATAATATTTCAATATTTGCACTTTTTGCTTGTCAAAACACATTTATGTATAGGAAATGTTATCAAGGTCTCCTATTATAAAACTGTACAATTTCTCTCTTTTTTTTTTTTTTTTGACTGGGGATGGAACTTGGTTCCTTGTGCTTGCGAGGCAGGCACCAGAACCACTGAACTAAATCTCCAGCCAAAAGCACACAAATTTCTTACATGGGACTTTTCCTTTTTTTATTAGTATATGCTTGTGATACATAATAAATAATGTACATTCATTTTGGGGAATAGGTGCATACACATATCTGCAGATGATAATGGAAAATTTAGTGTTGAGAATATATTAATTTTATCAACTTGATCATGTAATTGATTTTAGTTTTAAAGTACTTTTAATTATTTTCCTAAATGCACAGTAACATAATAACTAAAATGGCTACTAAACTTTTAAAGAATTATAAAATATAAGTTTATTGAACATTTTTTGATAAGAGATAAATATAACTTCCTATTTGACCAGACTTGTATTAATAAATATTATTATTGCATGAGTAGAGGGCATTGATATTTAAACTAAAAAAGAAATGATAACATGGGATGGACAACATTGAAAAATATTAGAGACATTTATAGCTAAATGGATGCACATTGAGGCAATACTTTTAAGTGAAATAAATAGGACACACATGTGTAAATACTGAATAGTTTCTCTGGTGTCAGAAACTGAAAGTGTAAATGAGGACTAAAAGGTATAATAGATAATGTGAAATAGGAAGAAAAGGGGCAAAGGGGAAGGGGAAGGGGAATTGGGAGGGGTAGTGAAAGGAAAGAAGGGAATGGAATTAATATGAGAGAATGAAAAAATGGAAACAAAGTCTTTTTAAATAGGGAGGGATGGAGGGGTTGAAGGGAGAGCAGGGGAAGGGGGAAAAAACAAGAACCAAGGGAGAGTATGTAAAGGTGCAAATTTCCAATGATGAATGGCATTATATTGTATACCTAAAATGTACCAATAAAAAAAAAGAAAAATAATAGGATTGATGGAGTATAACTCAAGGACAGTTAAATAATTTTTAGTTTTGAGTTAGCAAAATAAGTATGATTGACAGGTAGCAGAAGTTTAAGAATGAGATGTGTAAATTGAGACTCCAGAGAGGCCTCTGGTTTTGGTAAGGGGAATGTCTCAGACATTTGCATGGAAGAGAATGATTAGAATGAAAATGAAAACAGGACCTTTCAAACAGAGGAGATGACGTATCTAACTAGTCAAATTATTTTTAACATCATCACGTTTGAAATCCAAATCACCAAGAATGTATAACATATTAATGGGTGAGAGTGAAACAGGTCATTAATTCCTTGGTAAATTGAGTAGAACTCAAGAATCCATGTAAACAGGAATTGTGAGTAGAGGCATCTAATGACATGAGACTCAAACTGATTTTTAAGATAACAGAAGCATAATATTCTAAAGCTACAATTAGAAGGAAAGAAAATATATGCTGCTATAGTAGCATGAGGAAATGGTTTCAGAATTTTGCACCTCCCCAAAAATAATAGATATCCAGGCCCTACCTCTGGAACCTGTGAACACATTATCTGAGATGAAAGAGATGACTTTGTAGATGAAATCAAGCTAAAAATCTTGAAATGGGTAAATTATCCATGATTATTGTGATAGGCCAAATCATAAGAGTCCTTATAACAGAGATATGGGAGGGTCAGTTGTCTATGAAGCAGATATGACAAGAGAAGCAGAAATCAGAATGATGATGCTAAGAACCATGAATGGGAGTAGCCTCTAGAATCTGGGACAGAAGAGGACTTGCTTCTCCCCTTCAATGTCAAGAAGAAACTCAGCACTGCTAGGCCATTGCAGAATTATGACCTCCCCAAAGGAGATATAGTATCTTGTTACATAAGATAATAAATGTGTTGTTTAAAACTATAAAATTTACAATAATTTCTCACAGCAGCAAAAGCAACACTTCCACAAGCAGTGATACACAGAATGAGAAAGAAAGCAGCTATCAGCCCTGAACATGGCAGGCGTCTCCAGGGAAGGTCAGGCATCAGACTGAAAGTATGAAGACTGTGTGTATGGGAAGATTAGTGGGAAAATTGTTTCACAAATGTGGAAAGAATCGGAGGGTGCTCAAAGGAGGACATACACACTTACATAGGAGTATGAATTCTAGGGGAATAGGGATGAACTGGCTTTTGATGGTTCCCTAGAAATGAAGATTAGAGGACACATGGGTTAATACTGATGACCACAAGGCACACAGTGGTGGTGAGTTAGGAAAAGCAGAATGGACTTCCAAGGAATGTGTGCAAGTGTAGTCACAGAAGGAAGGTGAGGTGAGCTCCCAAGGAGCATATAGAACTCTTAGTCTTTCTCCATACCACTCGATTAGGCAAGATTCTAGTACTTTTCCTCATGGCTATTGATAAAAGGAGAAAGTATAAAGGAGTAAAGGAAAACTAAGCAAGGAATAAACACCAGAATCTAAAGAGCACAAGTCAACTTTAGAATCACAGTTCAAAACGAAGAATTAAATGGCTCTGGATTTGGGAGAAAAGAGTACTTGAAACATGACCTACCATATGGAGACATAAAAAGGATTGATAGGTAATTCAAACATGTATTATGAAATGTATCAATCTGAATTTAAGAGAAAAAACACTTGTAGGAGGCATTGTGCATGATGATACAGAATGATTAACCATCAACAACAATTCTGAAGTAGGGCATTTTTGTTTTATGTTGAGAGCCAATAATTTCAGCAGGAGTTGAGATACTTCACACTGGTTTTTGGGAAACCAAAAGTCTTATATCTATTTTTACAAGGCAAAATGCAAATAATATAGGTTATGCAAGTAAATGATAATGTCCAAAGAACTTTAAGTGAAATAATCTAATATGACTAATGATTTCTCATATTATTTCCTATTAAAAACTGAATCTTTTATATTACTGCATGCTTTGAGCACAATATGTTAGCCCATGAATTTTGTAGAAGATGAATCTAGAGAAAATTACCAGAGCAGCGATCTAAGTCCCAAAGCCTAAATTCAACAGCAGTTGTACATGTATTCATTAGGCCAGCAGTACTGGATTTTTACAAACATGCTGACTTATGATGACCAAAAGGAGAAATGAATAGCGAGCAATGGAGCCTGAATAGCAATAAATGGAAGTCGGCAGATGGTGTGTGATATTCACACTGGCACTGGAAAATAGCAGAACAGACAGTCATGCTTACAATGATGACAGATTGACTGACTCGAAAAGCTTGAATGTACTACCGTGTTTTCCCTTGTGTTCTAATTGGAGACATAAATGTTCATAGTAAGCTCCTAGTTTGAAATAAGTCAAATTCAACTTAGAGTAGGATTAGTGTAATTGTTTTGTTCATTTATTTATTTAGGAAGGTGGACACTGACTAATTAGCATAGAAAATAAGCTATTATTCCTTCACTAACAGATGCTAATGGTTCAGTGGACATCATTTGAAATAAAAATAAGTGAACTTAGGTGAAAATAAAAACTATAATACTTTGTATGATATACTGTTTATCATAAAAGATGAAATTTAATTACTTTTCAAGAAAAGAAAGCCACAAAAGTGATTTAGTCAGAAGTCTTGTTCATCTATACCTTATTTCATAATGTATATAATCATTCAAATAATAGCTATATTTATATTGTAAACATATCAACTGGGCTAAAATTTGTGAATGAGTCTAAAGTAAATAGCAGAAATACAGGGTTCATGAGTAACTAAATAACATGGTGCTTGAGTTTAAATGATCAATGGCAAACAACTTATATTAAGAAAATAAAGGGAACACATTAGTAAGATATATTTAAGGAATGGCATACAGTGTTATAAATAATATATTTAAGAATTTTCAAATATCACTTATCTTAAAAATCATCATTCAAATAATTATGCAAGGAATTATGAGCTTTGTAAAATTATTGAGTATCTTCTGATATGGAGAGATAAACTATAAACAAATAGGCGAAAAACAGACCTTCAAAAATGAGCAGAGTAAATATGACAAAAATTTCGATGTTATATAATATGTCTGGTCAAGAATGTGTCATCTTGCCTATATGAAAAGCAGAAACCACCTCCTGCTCTTCAGCTTCTTGGTGAGATCACAACTATAGATAAATTTACTTACAAAAAAAGTATAAATTTCTTATATAGATATTTAATAGTATATATAATTTTTTAAATATTTAAAATAATATATATAGTCAAAGTCTGAGTAAATTTTAAGAATGAATATACGATCCAACATTTTTATTTCTTTGATGAGTGAATAAGGTACTTCAATTTCATCAACAAATATATGTTGAACTTATTAGTGTACTGTGGAGAAATAATGGTTTTGAAAGCTTTTGGAGATTATTTGGCAGGATTTTCATCTTTCAAGGTACAAATTTTGAAATCTGGTCCATCATCCCAAGTGCTATTTTAAATTGACAGCTTATCCGGGTACTTTGTTGTTTAATACTTTGCTGGATCCCCTAAACTTAATTATGTACCTAAAGATGTGGACAAATCTACAAAATCAATTTGGAAATATAAAGTCTGCTAAGCAGTTGATAATGAATTTTCTTGCAATGAATGTATAGGGAAAGTTTTGTCTTCAATCTGTAGCTAGTGTCCAATATACTGATCTGGGTATGCAAGAGCTGTCTTTTTTTATTTTACAGTAATTCAGTAAAGAAAGTAAAAAACAGCAAACTAAATAAAAAATCTTTGCATAACAAAAAGAACCAGAGCAGTATTCACTGTTCATTATTTACTAGTGGAGAGGTAGAAAGTGTTATCAAATATAATTACTGTTATTACACTCATAGTTTACAAAATTTTTTTTTGCAAATAATACTTCCTAGGGAACTCAGCTGTCCAATTGTCTTTGTAGCAGTTACAGTTAGCAGAAGATATTAATCTGTATCACCATTATTGACTGATACAATTGAGTCAACAGCCACATGTATTTTACTTAATTTCCAAATAATAACAGGTATAGCTTCAGCATACTTGAAGCAATTCTTATAAAGAATCAACACAACATAATATCTCAGCCTTTCCAGGATTGAAAATGTGGTTAGATAAATTATTATAAAAACATGCTAAGAAGGTCAAGAGGAAGAATGTCTCTTTTGATTATAACAATTTCAAAGTAGCAGTGAGATCAGGGGACTATCCTCTAAGTGGAAGTCAAGTGACTAAATTTTGATAGTTTCACAGAGATAATTTTTCAAGAAATAAGTTCAGAATTGACTATTTATGCAATGTTTAAATAAAAGGACATATCTTTTTATAAGGTGTGATAAAAAATATAGTGTATTCTGGTCCCGAAAGCCACTTTATTTTTTACTTAATTGTCTTTAGGCAGCCATATCTCTGCATGGGATGATTTGACATGCTTCAAAAGTTTAAAGATAGAGGATGCGGTCTCTGGGTGACATTGATGGTAAAATAGCATGAGATAGGGAGGAGTAAGGAGAGGGAAACAACAGTAAGACATGCTTTTGGACTAACCAGGTATCAGTATCACTGGGACAGACTGTCCACTGCTGTCCTGTAGTGGTGCCCGTGTTCCTCTGACTCAGTTATGGTAACTAGCTAGCTGAACAGTTGTCTGAGTTGTCAGAAGCACAAGGAAAGGTCCTTCCCAATTCAGTCCAAGTTTGTCCTCTCTCCATGACTTCATCAATACATAGTCACCAGGCTGGTGTAAGTGAACTAGAAAATCAAGGGATGGGGTCTAAGCCAAGTCTTTTTTACCTGAGGGAATGAAGGATGGAAGAGAAATCAGCAAACAATTTTTTTAAAGTTGGTTTTTTGTTTTAAAGTGGGCAGGCCTGAGGGCTTGCCACCACAGTAAGGAGGCTCATAAAGCAGTTGATATGGAGACAATCCAAGATCTTTTCTGGGAACCATTCTGATCCTGAGCAACAATGGGAAGACATTTGGTCTATGGAAACTGAGTTTCTAATAACAGTTTGGTTGAGTTTGCTTTAACCTTTTTATTCAGCCAGAGGGGGGGTACATGCCATGGGGTGTGGCATTTCCAGTTTATACCTAGCTCCCTGATGAGCCCCTTCATTATCTGATCCCTGAAGTGCTTCCCATTATCTGAGTACATTTTTCAGTTATTTCAAAGCTCAGAACTACCTGTTTCAACAGGATTTTTATTACATTACCTGTTGTTGCACTAGGTAGAGGAGCAGCTTCTACTCAATGTGTCAAGTAGTCTACATGACCAGTAAATACTTAAGCTATCCTATTCTGGGCATCTCAGTATAATCCATTTGAATACTTTGGAAGGGGCTTAATCCCAGAGTCCTTCCTCCAGCAACAGATTTTCTTAGCATTTGTTAGTTTTTCTATAGATTAAGCAACCTTTTGTTGTCTGTTTAGCTACTGTATGGATGCCTGTGCATCTACAAACCTTTGAAATGTTATCACATATAGCCCGGGGATCCCAACAGCTTTCCACATGTACATGAGTTGAGACGTCTTGCATGAGGGCCTTGTAATAATTCTTTTTCTGAGAACAAGGGAGGTACTGTCATTTTAGGAAGGGAGGGGGTGATATGGAAGACTAAGTCCAAGGAGACTTAAACTCTAATGCCACTTTTGGGGGACTTCCTCATCTGCCAGGGAATTTTCCTAAGCCTCAAAAGAGATTCCTGTGTGTTGTTCCAGCACATGTTCCATCACTATTTCCTTTGGAAATTGGAGATTGCCAAGTACCTGTTTGATCAATTTTTGGTGGATTAGCTCTTGTCTTTTGTTATTAATAAGCCACCTTTCAAGCAGATTTTTTCAAATGTATGTACCGCCCTGAAAGTGTACTTGGAACATGTATAAATTGTTCTTTCCTTTCCCTTAAGATACTTTAGGACCTAGTTCAAGGTAAAAAGCTCACAAGTGTGGGCTGATCAAGCCTTTGGGAGTGTCCTGGATTAAACTATCAATCCAGCTCTCCCATCAATAATTGAATAGCCATTGCATCACTTTTTCTTTGAAAGACTCTGGAAGATCCACCTATAAATTTAAGATGACTTTCTGAGCAAAAGGGAGTCTCTCAAAGAATGGGTCTAGTTTTAGTTTGGTATTCTATTAAATCTAGACGACAGTGTTCGATTGGTGTTGAGGGCTCTCAAGTGAGAAGGAAGCAGAGTTCAGTGCTTCATCAGTGATTTAGGTCAAGTCATCTCTCTCTAGCAATATTGCTTTGTATTTTAGAATTTGAGAGACAATGAGCCATCTTCTCACCCTTTGATTTACGATGGCTTGCACCTAATGTGGGATATTCATGTTTAACTTTTCCCAAATGTGAGCTTTTTACTTTCTTTAGTAACAAGTGGTAGTGGTGGCTACCACCTAGATGCACTCAGTCCATCCACTGGTGACAGTGTCCAAGTGGGGAAAGAGGAAGGCCACTGGCTGGTGGCTTCCTCTGTGTTCATGTGTAAGGACTTCCAAGACCTTCCTGTATTAGCCCTTTACCACTGACTTAAGTTCCATTCTTCCCTCCAAAGGAATAAGGTATTGTCTTTTCTTATTTTCTCAAGGGCTTTTAGCTGGATAAAAATTGGGGTCACCCTGAGTCTTCCTCAGGTTCCCCAAGGCTCATATAGAAGATTGGATCTCTTTTTCCACTGCTGGGGTCAGAAGATTCAATCTTACTTGTAGAGTCCTTCTGATGACTTGTAGGCCCCATCTCAATTCAGCCATCAAGTCTCTTCCACGTAGATTTGTATTTGTTTCCAGGAAGACAAAAAAAAAATTGTATTTGACCTTGTTGGCCCTGGAAACATACCTTAGCTTTTTTTTTCTGAATATTAGCTGAAAATCCCTCCCCTTTTATTTATTCTTGTAAATATAAATTTCCCTAGGCAGATAACAAATTGAAGATGGAGATGTGCCTGAGTTAATTAGGAAAACCCTAATTGTTTGAATGGTCCTACATCTAAATTTATTAAGGACTCTGCATAGGAACCATAGGAGTAATATAAGAGCTCCTGATCTCCCTGGTCATCCTTCTCAAACTTTTCTTTGATATATAGTACTTGAGTCTTTCAGCTTTGCCATTCTCTCTCTCTGTATTTCTAGCAGGCCAAAACTTTTATCTTATAAAATTCTCTCATATCAAAAGTATATCTCCTATAAATATAGCCTTCTTTATGTATATTTTTTTCTACTTATCATAAACTTTTCATAACAAACTTGGCTGCAGCTGCTTGAAACTTAACTGGATGCCAGTAGACTTTTGAGTAAATTTGAATCAGTATTCTTATCATCAGCAGAAAACAGAGTAGAGCAAGTTAACCCTGTAATTGTAGTTTAAGAATTTATAATCCATGAGAAATGTTGTAAGTAAATTGATTAAACAAAAATTCCAACTTAAATTGGAAGACAGAAATAAATTTATCAATTATCTAAGATTTGTAACCCTATTTCTCCTTTTCCTAAAGGAATTTCTCTCAAGGAAAGAGGGACTGAGTACCCATTGCAGTCTTTGGGGAAATGGAAGAATCTAAATATCTTTTTGGTACCTTTTAATTTTTTTTAAAATTGAGGATAAAGTTTGTCTTTCTCTCCTTGTGTGGCTGCAGCTGCCATGCCAGGGACTGAGTCTTCCTTGGCTGGCATAGGCTCCTGTTGAGGTGAATCTGTCAGTCTGGGGTGTTGAGTATCACAGTCTTGGTGGGGTGGAGCAGGGACACCAGAAGGTCCCATGTGGAAGAGAAGACTGGAAATAAATCCTTTTGTTTTTTAATTATGTTCCCAAATTTTTCAGAGAAAAGAGGACACTTGGCTTTTGTTGCCAACGCAGAATATAATCTATCTCCTCCTGAGACCCCTGTCTTTGTTATTAACAAATTTAATCAGTTGATATACTCAGTCCACATATGATCTGAACTTTGGCCAGAAGACGGATGGGTTGACTATAGGTGTCTGTAGCATCCTAGGTCCTTAACATCAGGCTGAAGGGACTATCAGGGGGTATTTTCTACCCTAAAATCATTCCTCACTCTCCTGCCTGGGAGGCACATTTATTTGTCAAACTACTTGTCTCAAAGCCTGAGGCTCAATCTCTGGTGTATGCAGAGGTATCTTACCATCAGTTACTTCTGATTTCACCCAAAGTCACCAGTCTCACCTGAGACCCTCTTAACCTCACCTGAGATCATCCTGACCTCACCTGAGTTCATCCTGGGACAGGGACAGAATAACTCGATCACCAAAGCAATGCTCAGTCACAACTTCCTTGACTTTCCTTACTTTGTTTTGTGCATGAAATTGCCTGCTCTTCATGGTTCTTTTTACATCCCTTCTGGGGCCTTTTTGCATTGACAACAAGTCTTCATTGGGTCCTTAGCCCGTAGGGAAGGGTTTTTATGCCCAGAGGCCACCCCATCTAGGCAGCATGGCAGGTCTCCTCTCTGTGTAATTCTTTGTGCTCTAATGGGCTGGGGCCCCACATTGGGTGCCAAAATTTGTTAGAAATAAGCCCCCAGAGCCAATTTGCTGGTGCAAGTAATGAAGCACTCAGACACCAAGAGATCTTGATAAGGCTTTTTACTTTTGCAAAAGGGCACAATCTTGAGGTCGCAGGTGTGCAGTACAAAGGAGTGTTGCCCCTTTTATTTCTAATGAAGGAAAAGCAGCTCACCTGTTCCTCATTAAGGAGGCTATCATTCCAATCCATACTCTAGTGGTAGACAAGATACATACACAATTCTCTCAAATTTCAGGGGATACTGATTGGTTCCCAGTCTTAGCTATAAAACATGCTTTCTTGTCCCTCTCCCTATATCTGACACTCAGTTTCTGTCTGCCTTTGAATGAGAAAAATCCCATTACAGGAAGAAAGAAACAATATACTAGGACATTTATCCCACAGGGGTTTAAAGATAGTTCTCACTTTTTTGTGTAGGCACTAGAAAAATATTTGAGAAACTTAAAGCTAGAACAAGGAACCATACTACACTATGTAGATGATAATTTAGTTTACAACCTCACTCAGGAACTATCTAGCCAGAACAATGCACAAACTCTTAACTTTCTAGCTAAGAAGGGATATAAAGTCGCCAATGAAAAGTCTTGGATATATCTCCAAAAAATTCAGTATGAGTGATATATTCTTACAGGAAGAAAATGACAGCTGTCTAGGTACAAGATCCAGGCTATATGTGATCTTGGGCCTCCTGCCATCAAACAACAGTTTTGTTCCTTCCCAAGAATGATAGGCTTTTGTAGAATCTAGCTAACCTAATTTTGGAGTAATGGCAAAGTCTTTATATGAGTCAGTAAAAGGCTCTGAATATGTGCCTCTCAAATGGACAAAAGTGACTGACAGTGCCTTTAGAAAAATAAAGTATGCCCTTCCTTAGGCTTTAGCACTGGGAATACCTGACTTTAAAAGACCCTTCTTTATCTATGTGTCAGAGAAGGGAGGAATTGCTTTGAGGTCTTGATCCAAAGACTAGGACAAGAACTCTTCCCTTTTTAAAGAAATTAGATGTGGTGGCTGCTGGATGCCCATCCTTCTTGAGAGCAATAGTAGCTAAATCTGTACTAACAGAAGAAGCTACAAAGTGACAGAAACTAGAAGTTCTGACTCCCCATCAGGTCAGAGTTATACTGGAGACAAAAGGTTATTTATGGTTAACAGGGAAATGGCTCACTAAGTATATGGCTAAGCTCTTAGATACCCCTGAAGTTATTATAAAAACTCACACTACTATTAACCCTATAGGCTGTGGGGTACCACTTCTGATTATATTCAAAGCCTGATTAAACTCAAAGCCTGGGAAACATAGATTCACCTGAGGACATCTAAGGTCACAACTCTGCTGTCAGGGTATGTGTATAATTGGCCACAGTTATATAAGAGTAACTTTACATACTGTACCATGGATGTGCAGTATGGTCAAGGTCACACAGCTGGTGTTTGTCTGCATTCCTCAATATGTGATGAGGCACTGTAATTGCTGTGAAATAAAGAGCTATATATCTGTTTTTGATGAAAGAATAAAGACAAGCAGCTTTTGAGCTCTGGAGCTCTGGCTCACCTGCTACTGCTTTCACAGATCTCATCTTTGCTTCCTTTTCTTTATTGGGGAATTGACTCACTCATGGTATAAAAGACTATATTGACTAAATAAACCCCTTGCCAGGTGTCCCTGTGAATGCACAGCCTTTACACAGGCCCAAAGGATAAACACTATTAGGAACAAGTAACCTCCCAGATCTATGTGAGCATACAGGACATCAGTGACCTGCCCCTCCAAAACTCTAAGGAAGTATGGTTCATTGATGGAAGTAGCTTTGTCTGAGAAGTACATGGAAAGGCAAGTTATTCAGGTATCAGCTCACAACATCTCACTGAATCTAAACCTCTTCCTCCAGGAACCTGTGCTCAAAAGACAGAGATGGTAGCTCTTATTCAGTCATTGATTATAGGAACAGACAAAAGGTTAAACTTCTATACAGACACCAGATATGCCTTTCTGGTGCTACATTTCCATGTAGCAATTTGGAAGGAAAGAGGATTACAGACAATCATCCGTAAAATACAGACAGGAAATTCTACAATTCCTAGAGGCAGTCCATCTTCCCAGGCAGGCCATCATCATGAACTATAATGGACACTGGAAAGACACATCTGAAATCCTCTTGGGAAATCAAAGGGTGAAAATGGCAGCCTTACATCCCCTTAAGACTGTAGCCTTATTTCCAGTTCCTCAGGAACCATTAAAACCAGTCTGTACACCACAGGAAAATCGATAGGTCTCAGGACAAGAAGAAATTAAAAGAGACTCTGGTAGTATGCAGGAAACAAATTGGTCTTTCCTAAGTAATACAATGGAAAGCTATAAAAGCATTTCATGATTCCTTCCATATGGCAAGAGATACTATATTAAAAATGGTCATTCACATTTTCACAGAACTAGGACTAGCTACAACCACTCAAAAGTCCTGCTAAGCTTGCCTACTGTATTTACTTGTTTCATGTCTTCAAACATAAATATTTACCAAAACTTTCATTTGAAGTTGAATCTCTAGTAGGTAATATCCAAAAGACAAAAGGTAAAAAATGTGAATCTCTAGTAGGTATTATGCAGAAAATAAAAGGTGAAAAATATAGGAGAAGTTAGACAATATGAAATATATCAACAAGTTATGGGAACATGGAGTGGCTCAAGGACAGGATCCCTGTAGAAGCACAAACAACAGAAATACAATAGTTATTTCTCAAAGGAGAGATCACTGTTTTCACACACAGTAAGAATACTGGAGATGGTGCTGGATAATCTGGTTGGGGACAAGAATGGCAGGAGCTGAGCAGAATGGAATCAGATATTTCAGCTATAATCTTTTGATTACACTGCCCCTCTTTTATAGACAAACTCATTCTCAAATGCCTGGGGTGGAAGAGAGGTGCTACTAGGAGGAATCAGAAGATAAGAAGGAACAGCATGATGGCTTAGATTGGAACAAAGCCTCTTTGTTCAACAACTGAATAAATAACTGCTGCTATCCAAAACCATTCTGGATCTGTTTCCAAAATTTACCATGTGCATTTATCTATCTGATTTGCAAGAAGCTTTTAATGAATATGCATAGGAAGAACTAAAAACCCAAGAAAAATGGGGAACCATATTTCAGGAAGACAATTAGGATAAAGTATGAGAAGTCTTCATCTGAGTGCTAAACATAACCATGCCCATTTCCTAGAGAATCATCTATCAGTTTTTATCTTTATATGTACTTAGTCATCATCTATCCATTTGTACATCATTTCTCAAAATAAATAGGTTGACATAAAATTTCTTCAGAAAATTTCTACTCCATAGCCTTCTTTGCACAACTTCTTACAAGGAAATCAAGTGAGTAGTAATAATAATAACATTTAACCATTAGTAAATGTGTTTCACATTTACCCATTATGGACTTACAAATAGCCTATGTACAACTCCAAACATATTTATAAGATGCCTAATCCTAGTGACATCCACAACATACATAATTTTAGTAACCATTTTCTTTTATTTTGTATAAGAGGACTTACCATGGCTAGTAATAATGACTGAAACAAAATGTCTACCAAGTATGTGTTTTGGAATGACACAGACCTAAGACTATATATGCATAATTTTTTGTTGTTGCTGTTGTTTTTACATTCTCCAGAACTGTAAGACTCTCCAGAGGATGCTCCTGAGACACCTGAGGTTCTTACAACCTCAATTCAGGAAGCAACAGGAAATTTTTCATATTCTGAATATTTCTTCTGCATCTCTTCTTCAACTGAGCTCATTCCTGGGGACTGGGTGGTAAGACATGCAAAGGTGACCTGAGCTTGGGCAAGAGGTACAGCTGAGTTACTGCCCAACCTCTTTTCACTTCACTTTTTCTTCACAAACAGGAGAAGGCCTCAGGAAAAAGCAACTAAGAATCCTTTGGGGAGGGACAAAAAGGAAATAGACATTCAAGGACAGGACAAATTTTTCAGCACAACTCTCTGTATGAGCACTGAATCAGCTGTGGGTGAGGCAGTGTACCATACTGAGATGTGTAGGGAAACTGATCAGAACCTTCCCCTGTGATCAGCATAAACTTAACCTCACACAGTCATACTATGTCACACTCCTTTATACTAAGTATCTGCCAGTTCTCCTCCTTCCCCTCAGAATATTTCCTCTCTATTCATTGTCTGCCCTATTCTTTGTCAGCATTACAGCCTTACACTCTCATTCCAACCTACAATCCTCAGATTCAGCACTTTACATGCAAATTCCACAAATAATCTTACGTCCCCTCACACGGATAACCTGTTTTAACACCATAATACTACAATAAACATTACAAAAATCAAGTGCCCATTGATATGTATATTTTCCCATACAGATGTCACTTTTTCCAACATGCATTCAGCCATTCATACAGCTGCATGCTCAGAAGTCTTCAACACTTCCTCTAAAATGCAAGCCTTACTGCCACATAGTCTAACATTCACCACACATACATTGGATCACACACGCTATCATGGAACCTAATACAGTCCCCCACACATGTACGCTCATCATTTTCTGCCTTAGTCAGGAGCAGAAATTTTTACTGCTAGTAGAAGACACACCACACACTCATTTTTCATGTAGGCATCCCAAATACACATATTATATAATATATAGCACACAGAGAATTTTATCATATCAGGGACATTACACTTTTTTTCTACATGTCCACACCCACAGATATTCCCATGGCTTGATTATTTCCTATTTCTAAAAAAAATTCTTTCTTAGAAACCAATAAAATCTCTCAATATATTCTAGGTCTGAAAATTTCTAAGAAGTTTCTAAATCGAGATTTGATATAAAGGGAGAATTTCTCCTTAAATTCAACTACCAATATACCATCTTCTTTGACCAATAACTCATCTACATACTCTCAATCTATTGAAAAGGAGTCATGAGTCTTTACTCTGTGGAAAGTCTCAAAGTAAACAGATGTGGCTGTCTTGAGGATATAGAATAATTGACCCCCCCCAAAAAAAATAAAGATAAAAATACTGCAAATTACTTTTCCTTGAGGATCCCTCCAAAAATCAGGCTCTCTTATGTGTGTATACAGAACATCCTACAGGAGAATGAAAATAGGTTGGACAGTGAAACCTAAGAGAAAAGGGAAGAGGCCAAGTCATCAGCAACACTGGCTCAGAAGGATGTTCTCAGCACCAAACACATGAAGGGCAGGTGAACCTGTATATTGGCTTCCAGTGCCTGGGTTGCTGCCAGGTCTTTCCAACTTTGGTGATGCTTCAGAAGCACGTGGAGCATGGGGTTGAGAAGGACATGTTGTGAATCTATTTGCATCAAGCTAAGGAAGAAAAGGACTAAGAAAAGAAAGTACAAAAAGCGAGAATAAGATCATCAATATAACATCTGGAGGCTGTATGGAGGAACTTTGTGGTTTTTGTTGTTTTTGACTTTAAAAGAATTTTTCAGTTTTTTCATTTACTATTTTATGAAGTATAAACTAAATTTCCTTTGTTGGTGCAAATAATAAGTGAGAGGCAATAATTCAAGAGGGCAATGGAAAGCTTCTACATCCATGAATCATTGGAAAGGATAAACACCTTCACATCAGCTTTCGGAGCTTAATATCAGAAAGCAGATGAAAGCTAATTATTTTCATTAAACTATAACAATTATAAATTAAATTTTAAGTTAAAATCTTTTCACTAACATTATGTTAAGAGAGGTTTGAGGGGGCTATAGTTAAATATGAAGGGAAAATAACTCTAATATTACAAAAATTTTAAGGATCTCAAAAAGAAGAAATATATCCCAAATAATTTGAAGGAAATTTTCTATGACACATAGGAAGAAAATTAAAAAGCAAGTTAGTGTCCATCTCTCCCATGAGCAAAAGTCAAATATTAAAAATTATTTTAGCAAACTACATATGGTAGTATTAAAATAGAAAAACATCAAGATCAAGAATGTTTTATTTTTGAGATACAGTACCTATTAGCAGATAAATATAAAGAAATGTAAAGAAATTTTCAAACAAATACCATTGTAAATTATCATTAAACTTATGTCAATTGATAGAGTATTAAAACCTAGTACTGTGTGAAACAGAAGTCTTTCTACTAGACATATACAAAGAAAATGCAAGAAGTCATATATATGTGGCAACAGAAATTTGAGGTCCAGATCTGCATGAATCGAGAAGAGTCACAAAATGATTTTAAAAAGTTGAAAGTAAGTTTATTATAAAAATACAGTAGATATGAGCATAGTAAATTAATGGATTACCATACAATAAAGCAAGGGACAGCACCAAAGATGAAGGGGATCTTCTCAGGAAGGATTTTGCCTGAGATGGAACTTTTCCCAGGTGAGAGAGAAAATGCCACACCACACTCAGTTTCTCAGTTCCTTAAGTACTATGTTCAGACAAAAATGACTTGGTGCCAACAGGAACCACTCCCAGGCTTAGCTAGGTCTGGGAGTGATCAGTACTTTGTGTGTTAACAATTATCTCTATAAATTTCTTTCCCAGGAAGTAACCTCCCTGAGGAAAGGCTCACAGCCAATGTCACTTCAGCAAATTAACACATACATTCTTGATGACTCTTTTCTAACTTGACCATTCTGGGGACAATATATCAAGGTATGTTCCATGCATTCCAGGGTTGGGTATAGTACTGTTCATAATATCCAGGATATGGAATGAACCAACAGGTCCATTGACAGGTAAATGTCTAAAATAGTCTGAAAACATAATGAAATACTATTAAGCTGCAAAAATCCAAAATCTTATAATTTCCAACATGATCCAGAGTTTATAATGGGCCCAGAGCTTGCAATGTACAGTGAAGTTACCAGCTATAAAAAATACCATGTAGGTTTACTCTGCTTTGGAATCTACAAAATTGAGCTTTTGGAGTTAGAGAACAGAATAGTAGTTAGAAAAGCTGGACAAGGGAAAAATAAGGAGAGATTAACAATTGAAAGCTCACAACCTGACAGGACAAATATGTATGGATTTTCTGTTACTTCAAAGGATAATTATAGTTAACAATACTGTTTTGTTTGTTCAGAAATCTAGAAGAGAAGATTTTGTATGTTCTCAAAAGAAAATAAATATTTTAGATTATGGATAATGTGCCTATTTTGAATTAATCAGTACATAAAAGTATAAACATACCAAAATATAACACTATATTATATAAAGATGTGCAGTTATCTGTCAATAACAAAAAGAAAACCCTACAAGAAACAAAATACTCCGTGCTGAAATGGTTTCAGGAACAGGAAAATATAGGGAGTTATCATTTCATTTATCACTGAACAAAATTTAAAGGTAATGAATGTTAATAATCATGAATTTATAAGTTTTGAAAAGGAAGAAGCCAAACGTGTCATGATGTGCATATTGAAAAAAGTTCTTTGAAGAGTAAATGTTGAAACTTCTGTGACTACATATCCTCAAAAGAAGTAAACATGATGCCTTCAAGATTATGCTTTTTTCAATAACATCCTTGTGATTTAAGTTACTGAATATTAGAGCAATGTCAGGACTCTCAGGAAAAGTACCAACTAGATTGTATCTTCACCTTTCTTGCTACTTGTAACTTGTCAATTCAGAAGGAAATAAATAGGAAACCCATTTGGTAGTAGACTAATAAGCCTTGATGTTTGGTCCACTTTGTGAGGAAATGGAAACTGATGACAGTTTCTTTTTAATGCTTTATTTGATGGCTGTTTTAGGTATTATAAATAATTGAATGTTCCTTCTTAAAATCAGAATGTATTAAATGAACACAATCAGAGAATCTAAATGTGTTTCTATAATTATGCTTTTCAACTGAGATAAGAATATCTTTTTCAGAGGGATAAATGCTATCTAAACTGTAGGCTGTGACACCTCTGCTGCTCTGTGTATCCTTTCTATGCCTTTTCAGGTAGCTGCCCTTTTTCATCAATCAAATGCACTCTGCACAGCCTAGGTACCATAATTGCTTCCATGTACTTTAAAGAAATATGCAATGATTTAAATAAAACTAATTGTGCTTTTTAAAGCTTAATTTCTGTCTTTATTCTGCTCCATTCAAAAGTCTCAGAAACTGTAACATGTTATTTAGGATTTAAATTAAATTCATCATAAATGCAATTCTTTTTATTCAGTAAACTTTATATAATAAATTCTGAAATTTTTACATTGTATAAAGGATATTTGCAGCTTTCTCATATTCAGAAAGATTATATAACCAAAATCCACTGAACTCATAGTAGAAAAGCATTTAAGATAGAACAGAGAATTGTAATTTATTTCATATTAATTAAACACAATAGAAAAAATAGTGTAAAGGCCAGGTGTGACTGCACATACCTGTAATTCCAGCACTCAGGAAGTGAAGCCAGGAGTATCCTAAGTTTAAGGCCAGCTTAGCCTAAGTAAAGAGATCCTGTCTTTAAAAGCCAAAAGGAAAAGAAAAGAAAAGAAAAGAAAAGAAAAGAAAAGAAAAGAAAAGAAAAGAAAAGAAAAGGGTGCAAAGTCATACTGTCTTATTTCTGTAGCAGCTGGGTAATTAACCCTGAAAAATTTGATGAGAAAAGAAAACATGTCTAAATTGTCTCAACCTTTAGATGGTATAAATTAAGCTAAGTATAAAATCTTGTAAATATGCACAATGTAAAGATACTTAACTATAGACTTAAAATGACTGAAATGGTAAATGTTATGTTTACACACACACACACACACACACACACACACTACCACAATAAAATATCTTGTAAACATAAAACAATCTATGTATGCAGGTACATAGTTAAAATTGATGATTCACAGAGAAGTATCAAATGTTAACAAAGCATACTCACCATTGATACAGAATTTAAGATCTTTTCAAAGTAGCCACATTATTTATTATTATTTCACCTTCTTTTTCATACTGAAATGTTGCACTTTTTCTATAAGAATGGTCTTGGTGCTTGCATTTTTCCTGAGATAATAAGATGAAAACGTCACATCTAAGATACAGACAGTATTACTACAAATACAATTAGGAAAGGACCCATTCTAGCTGTTGAACCTGGAAGTTTCCAGCTTTGTGATCCAGCTCAAACAATTTGGGCCTTGGAGATCTTTAGGAGCTACCAGTTTCCTAAACCTTGCATTTAGTTTACATGCTCCCACAAAGACCTCCAAATGATTTCCCTTTTCTTAAGTTAGTTTCCTTTTTGCTCAATTTAATTTGAATTATTTTAGGATGAGAGAAGCCTCGTTGACACACCATGTACTAACAAATCCTTAAGTTTATGGATACTTCATAAAAGTAGATACTTTCCACACTACTCTGATCAATTTCATAAAAATGAGATATGAAGTGTAACCTTGATTCATCACATATCCATTTACGTGAACATTTAGCTATCTGTTTAGATAAAAAGTTTCATGGTTGATTGTGATAGTTAACTGTGTCAACTTGAGTAAGAATCACCCAACTAAATTGGCTCAGCAAGTTCGGGGTGTGCCCGAGGGGATTTACTGAAGATTTGCTGCGATTTACTGGATGTAAGTGACAGCAACCAATGGGCTTGACTCTTAAATGGCACGAGAAGGAAACAAAAAAGGCTCGGTTCCGTTTTTCAGAGGAGCTCCAGTCTTCCTTCACCTTCACCTTGGACGTTTTCTTCAGCTTTTCAGCGCAGACTCTTTAGGTTCCAGGGCAAACCCTTCAGGCTCCTGTTATGGACTGCATGGGACGCTACAGTGAGCTCCAGGCCTTCTACGGGATCCTTCGGATCTCCTGTGCACAGACAGCCCTTTCGCACTCTTCCACCTCTGACTCTGTGGGCGGCCATGGTAAGATAATCTTGTACATTCCTATATATTTGTAGATCTTGCATTAAATCTGTTTCTCTAGGACCGGACTTTTAGCTCAGTGGTGCCGCCACCTGGCTGGAACGCGCAAGGTCTTCATTTCGATCCCCGGTACAAAAAAAAAATCTGTTTCTCTAGTACGCATTGACTGATACAATGATCTTGGCTGAAGTTGCTTTTAAAAATGAACACATCTAAATGGGAAAACTGAATATCTTCAAGCATCATTTATTAAGAAGTCAGTCTTAATTTTAATGACCAATTTTTATTTTCCTATCAAATTCTTTGCTCTTTATTTGCCATGGATTATAATAGCAATTAGAGAATTAATATAATTAGGACACGAAAAACCTAAAGTCAAAAGTAAATAAAATTAAAACATAAAAACTAGTTTTAGAAACAAAAAACATAAGTTAAAAAATGAAAGTTAGTGCTTCCAGAAAGTAAATCAAAGAGTTATTGCAACAAGAGACAGTAGAGTCTTAAGGTTACTTGGAATCATTTAATGTTTGTCTCAAATTATTTATGTCAAGCTCCCATGATCAGTAGCTCTAGTACAATAGACCTAGACACTTAGTTATACACAATAGTTAAAAGTATTTTATCTTTCCAGCTGCTTATTTTTCAGTGCTTTGTTAACGACATTAAAACTTCTGCTTTACATAAAGCAGTGCCTTGTGTAAAGATGACAGTGAAAGTGTTGCACCAGTCAACAGGAAGAGCACTTACATCTTGATCTTTCTGAAATGATCTTGGTCATATGCCGTTAAAGAATCTCTTCTAGAATATCTCCTATCTAAAATGTATTATTCAGTATTTGAGCTTGAAATAATTCAATTTAAATAATCATTACTTTACTGTGCTAAAGTTATTTATAGTTAGGCATGTCATTTTATTGTGCTTCACAATAATATTGTTAGATGAGGAAGATAAAATGATAAATGGTTTATATTTATCAAGCTTCTAGAGAAACAAAACCTGTAGTTTTTAAGCACACACACACACACACACACTCAATAGGTAAATGCCAATGATGGGTGGATAGATATATTTTAAGGAACAGACATGTGATTTTGTGTCTGGAAAGTGACAGATCTGTAGAACTGACTAGTGGTTGAGAATTCAAATAAATGTTGTTATATTTTTGAATCTAAAATCTGCAGGAAAAATACAGGCAGGATTCTAAAAACTCATGCAGGAGTTCTATGTTGCAATCCTGAAGCAGATTCTCATTTTTAAAGTAAATCTGTCTTTGCTATAAGACCTTCAAATGATTGTGTGAAACCAAGACACATTAAGGAGTATAATCTTCTTAATTTGAACTAACTGATTGTAATTATTATCCATATTTTAAAAGCACATCCATGGAAACATTTAGACTGCTGTTTAACCAAAGAAATGCTCCAGCTAAGATGACAGATGAAATTAACCACTACATAATATCTTCTAAAATCCTCCATTTGTTTGATTCTATGCATGAAATTCTCACTTGAGTGTTCTACATCTCATGTCACATGTCATACATCAATGTTTCTGGTGTCATTATTATGCAATATTTGAAACCAACATTTAATCTTTGACATGAGAAAATTACTATATTTAAATTAGTTTTTAAGCTAAAAATAATAATGAATATGGAAAATATTAAATAATTTAATATATTATGATTCAACAATATTTAAAATGAGCATGCTAAGTAATATACTTAAAAATCATATTTATTCATCCTAGCAGGAATCTATTTAGGTTTGCTCTGTAGATATTTTTTTTTTAAGTTTGGCCTTACAGCAGTGGATATTACCAATTACTACTCTATAACCTACCTAAATAAATTAAAAAGCAATGTCTTTCTTTCATTATTACATCAAGAACCTTCACAGAATAACCAATAATTTGGTGAATAGAATATACTGGTATTTTGACAGAACGGTGATTCCATCATACATATCTCTACCTTTCTTATCATTATCATCTATCTACATATACATTCTATTTGTTCTTCTTTGAAAGTTTGTATCCATCTTAAATTTATATGTTGAAAACCTAACTGCAAAAGTGATGGTGATAGAAAGTGAAGCATCTGAGAGGTGATTAGATCACAGGAGCCAATGCCTGGATAGTAGTATTAGTGTCCTTATAAAAGAGCCTCCAGCGAGCTCCTTGCCCCTTCTACCATATGAACATGCATGAAGAAAGCATCCCCTGGGAGGTACAGGTCCACACTAGAAATCAAATCTGCCAGTGCCTTGAGTTTGGTCTTCACAGTCTCTAGAGTGGAAAAATAAAAGTTTATTGTTTATACATGATGCGGTTTCCAGTATGTGTGTCATAGCAACCCAGACAAAGGCATTTTCCATCTCTCTATACATATACCATTCACTAAAACATAAACAACTGCACTAATTCCAAAAATAATTCTTTATTCAGAAAATTGCCAAATTTGAAACTTCTATTAACCAGGTGTGCTGGTACACAGCTGTATCCCCAGCACTTGGGAGGCTGAGGCAGGAGGATCACTGCAAATTCGAGGGCAGCCTAAACTGTATAGTGAGTTCAAGTCCAATCTAGAATATACAGCAAGACCTTGTCTAAAGAAACAGAAAACAAAAACAAATAAAATTCATATTCCCCCTGATTGCATTAGTTGAACTCAACATTTATTTAAAATAAACATTACTCACTGTAGACTTTTGATTACAAATATATTTAACTACTTACCAGCCCTACTATTTAAATACAGGGTGGCCAAAAATTGTGTATTTTCAAGTTAATTTTATAAGGTAATATAACAGGAAGCATACAAACGACATTTTTATCCAATTTATTGAATATAAGAATCAACTGGTTGAAATGACATCTGCCCAAGCAACACTTGGGATAGTACAATGCATGAGTGAGTAAAGTTATTTTTATAAAATGCAGCTACTAAAAATGAGAAATTGTCCAGGCTTTTTTAGTAATAAAATTGTGAAATTCCATCAATCTTCTTAAAATCTGCACAATTGCTGATTCTGGATATTTACATTATATACATTAAATACAATTCAAATTTGAAATTTATCAATAGACCTTGGAAGATGAGAAATAGTACTGATGCCTACTTGTACACCAGTATATAATAGAAGGATACTGTTGTACTTACTGTTCTTGTTGCTGAGACCAAATATCCAACACCCATAGTTAAAGGAGAAAAGGTCTATTTTGGTTCACAGTTTGCGGAGGTTTCAGTCTATGATCGGCTGACTTCAAGACAGGTGGCATGGCAGAGGGGAATCGCAGAGGAGAAATAGTTCATGGTAAAGCAGAGCAGGCAGAAGGCAGCAAGCAGGAAGAATAAAGCAACAATAACAGCCCTCTTTCTGTCATTCATATTCTATCCAAGTTACCCACTCTTAGGGCACCCAGAGTGGGGCATCATTAATCCTAACATCACACCATGAATCAACACTAGCATCACACCCTTAATCCCAACATCACACACCCTAGATCCAACCACCTCCCCAAAGCCCCACCTATGACCCTATGAGGCTTCAGAGGGATGTTTAGATAACAGATATTATGATCATTTTTTATTAAATACATTAAATGATTTTTATCTATTTTGAAAAACTACAATAGAATACATCGATTTGACACATTAACTGTTATGTAATTTAGATACCAAAAGTATTAAAATAATAATATTAGGCCTGAATTTATAAATATATCTTATTTTTGCAAGAAGGACAAGGCCTAAATTTATTTTTAAGTATTTCCACAAATAAGTAGAAAATATACTCAGGTTAATTAGATTCATAGAGTTTTAGGAGTTTCGGGGTTCAGGGCTTATGTCTAAGAGTTTAAATTATTCCTACAACTTCAATACACATATTTTAATGGCTTCATTTATATGTAAAATAGGGCAGCCTGTCTCCTGTCTTTTGCCAATCAGTGCTTTTTCTGCTCAAGCAAACCTGTATTTATTCTGTAAGAAAATATCTGTTCATGTGAAAAAAAATCTTATTCCTTCAATTTTTGTTGAATTTGTATTGGTATCTTGGAGTTAATCTGAAATCTATTCTTCTTCCTCACTAAAACTGTCATTTTTCTTCTTGGTGCTTGAGTTGTAAGTAATGTTAGAAGCATATTATACACAGAGTAAGAAGATGAAATAATATTTCTTTGTCTATGAATTTAAATTCAGAAGCAAGAGCACATACCATCAGAGCAAAAAAATCAAACTTGGTAAGAAAGAAGAAATAAAGAGAGGTGGGAGGGAGTAATATTTCTAATGTTGCATGAAATGAAAAACTAGAGATTACCTGAAGCCTGAAATGCTAATCTAGGTTTCAATTTCTTGAAGTGTTCCTCATTTCTAATTCACTGTGAGAAAACAAGCAACATGGTACTAAACTTCATGCTAAAATCATAATATATGCTATTCTATTGAAATTGTGTTAGCTAGACACTGCACAGAAAACGCTGGTATATTTCTGTACTAATAACAAATGATTTAGGAGGGTAATACAGGAAATCAAACTTTATTATTATCCATTTTTTTAAAACATTAAGATAAAATACAGGTCTCTATCCAATTGAGAGGTTATTGTTAGAAGACAAAATGACTAAAATAATTTGTTTTGTAATTGTACTTCTATTCAGTCATGTTTTATTTAAGATTCATAACCAAGAGTTTATATCAACTTTGGACAATAAATGAGTATCCTAAGTTTTTTTTACTCTACAGCAGCAAAAATTAAAGAGACAAAGAGGGAAAAGAAGGGGGAAGGAAGGGAAAAGGATGGAGGGAAGAGATATAGACAAAGGAGAAAAATTCACAGTCAATTGGAAATATCAATAATTTTAATACTAAAAAACATAATATCATATTACTCTAAATAGGCATTATATTCAACAAATATTTCTCGAAAAATGTGCCATAAAAATGAGAGTATACATGAAGTGGAAGTAAAGTATCTGCCCTCTTCCCTAAGGCCTGGCCAATACCCCATTCCCAGCACAAACATTCAGATACAAACTCAAACATAATGTAATAGCATACTTAGGCTTGTTTAAATTTCTGGTGCTAACATGTACTAATGAAAAGTAAATTTCTGAGGATAAAGGCACAAGGGCAAAATAATTCCCTGATTGTTTAAAGATAGTACATAAAAGTTACTTTTAATCGTGTACTTAAGTGAAAAAATGGTTGAATGAGTAAATCATTTCTCTTTTGATAAAGTGAGTGATTTTACATTACTTCCTCTCTGTCCTAATTTTAAGTTTTATTGTGATAAAATTTACATAGTATTAAATTTTCCAATTTAATCATTTTAAGCATTCAGTCCAGAAATATTAAGTACGTTCACTTTATTGGGCACCTAATCTCCAAAATACTTGCATTGAACCCATCAAATCTATGTCCCACTTCACAATAATTTCCTTATCTTCCTTCCCATACGCCTTGGCAACTACCATAACATTTTGATTTTTGTTTTTGTGAATTTGACTACTTTGGGCACATCACCTACGTGTACTCACACAATATTTGTCCTTTTAGTGACTAAGTTATTTCACTCAGCATGATGTTCTCAAGGTGATTCTGTGTAGCATGTAGGATTTGTCAGAATTTCTTTCCTTGTTATGGTTAATTTACACTCCATGGCATGCATATATCTACTTTTTGTTTGTCTGCTCATCTATTGACCAACACTTGATTTTCTTCTGGTATCTGGCTTCCAATAATACAGTAGGCAACAATGTAAAAAGTATCTGAGTTTTTTCTTTCAGTCCTTTTGGGTTTATACCCAGAGGTAGGAGTCTGGATCATACAATAATTCCTTTTTTAACTGTGAAAGAACTGCTATATATAGTGCTTTCCTTTTGTGCCTGCACCATTTTATATTCCTACTAGGAACAAAGAAAGTTCCTATTTCTCCATATCATCACCAATACTTGTCATTTCTTTAATTTCTAATAATAGATATCTTTAGTATAATAGTATGAAGTGGTATGCCATTGTGGCTTTGATTTGCATTTAATGTTGTATGATGTTGAACATATTTTAATACTTGTTGTCTATTTTTGTATTGCATCTAAGAACATTTTGTTCAATGGATCTTTGACTCTTTTTAAAAAAAAAAACTTGTCTCTCATATTGAGTTGTAGGGTTTTACATATTCTGTGTATAAAATCCTCAACAGAAATACAACTTGAAAATATGTAATTCTGTGGATTTTTTCACTCTGTTGATGACAATGTCATTACTAAAATTTTTAATTTAGATATAGTCAAATGAATCAGTCTCCTTTTATTGCTTGGGCTTTTGATGTTGTACCCAAGAAATAGCTGTAAAATCAAATGTTGTGAAACTTTTTCCTATGTTTTCTCCTAAAAGTCTTAGAGCTTTACAGTATTTCTACTTTTAAGTCTTTGATACATTATACAAATAATTTTTTGTACAGCGTAAAGGACCAAGAGCTCTCTTTGAATGTAGATATCCAAGTTTTTCCATTATAGTTTGCTAAAAAAAAAGACCATTAAAAAATTACCTGTCCTTTTTCCAATGAATGATAATGACACTCTTGACAAAAACCATTTGTCAACATCTATAAGGGCTTATTTTAGGACCCCTTATTCTATTTTATGTCCATATGTTTTAAGATCTTTGAGTTGTATATATCTATCTTAATGCCAGAACCACATTATAGTACATTTTAAAAATCTACAAATGTAAAATCTCATGTTTTTCCTCATTTTAAGAATGTATTGGCTGGGCTAGGGATTTAGCTCAGTGGTTCTGCAGCCTGCCTCGAAAGCACAATTTCCTGAGTTTGATCCCTCGTACAAAAAAAAAAAAAAGAATATATTGGCTCTTCAGACTCATCTGATGTTGTATGTGAGTTTTAGGATAAATTTTTCTATTGCTATAAAAATTATTGTATTTTAATAGAGATTTCACTAAATATGCAGATTGCTTTGTGTAGTATCAAGGAATTATACTGTTTTCCAAATCATGACATGGGATGTCTTTTCACGTATGTCTTTCTACTCTGTAATCTTTTAGCAAATATTAGTAGTTTTCAATGTACCATTCTTTCACTTCTTTGGTTAATTTTACTCATAGTTATTTTACTTTGTTTCATACTATTTTTACCAGAAATGTTTTCTAAATTTACTCTCCATTTTATTTATTTACAACTTGTAGACATACAATTGATTTTTGCATGTAAATTTTCTATCTTAAAATCTTGGTGAATATATTAGGTCTAAATTAGTAACAAAACTATACATCATAATTTCTTCATTATCTTAAAATCTTTCAGTTTTTCACCACTGAGTCTGATGTTAGCACTGAGGATTTGATGCGTGGATTCTATTTTTTTGTGATAGTTTCCTTCTTTTCCTAGGTTGCTCAGTGTTTTTATCACAAAAGTATACACACTTTGTCAAATGCTTTATCTGCATCAGTTCATAAAATCATAAGTTTCCCTTAATTCCATAAATGTGTCTTTGACAACATTTGGTTATGAGAGTAATGTTGACCTTGTATCATGAGCCTCCATTTTTGAAAGAATTTGTGAAAGATTGATTTTATTTCCTTTTTAAATTTACTAAATTCTCCAGCAAATTTCTTAGTCATTCTTTTTTTTTTTTTTTGCAATTATAAGGTAAATTTTTTTTATCTCCTATCCATTCATTCATTCATTTTTTAAAATTATATATATTGGTACATTTTAGGTATATAATATAATGACATTCATCATTGGAAACTTGCATCTTTACATAATCTCTCTTGGTTCTTATTTTTTCCCCTTCCCCTGCCCTCCCTTCAACTCCTCCATCCCTATCTATTTAAAAAGACTTTGTTTCCATTTTTTCATTTTCTCATATTAATTCCATTCCATTCTTTCCTTTCCTTTACCCCTCCCACTTCCCTTTCCCCTTTGTCCCTTTTCTTCCTATTTCATATTATCTGTTATACCTTTTAGTCCTTATTTACACTTTCAGTTTCTCACACTAGAGAATCTACTCAGTAGTCACACATGTGTGTCCTGTTTATTTCACTGAAGAGTATCCCCCTCAATGTGCATCCACCTAGCTATATATGTCTCTAATTTCTAATTTTTATGGCTGAATAGTACTCTATTTTATTTAAAAAAAAACACACACACATTTTCTTTATCCAGTCTGCAGTTGATGGGCATTTGGACTGCTTCCAAGTTTTAGCTATTACAAATTGTGCTGCTATGAACATGGGTACACATATATCACTGTGGTGTGATTTAGTTCTTTGGGGAAGATCCCTAGCAGTGGAAAAGCAGGGTCAAATGGGACTTCCAGTCCTAGTTCTTTGAGATATCCCCATACTGATTTCTACAGTGGTTGCACCAGTCTACACTCCCACCAGCAGTGGAGCAGGGTTCCTCTTTCCCCACAGCCCTAGCAGCATTTGTTACTGGTTGATTTCATGATAGCAGCCATTCTTTCTGGAGTGAGGTAGAATCTCAGTGCTGTTTTCATTTGCATATCTTGAATGACCAGTGATGTTGAACACTTTTTCATATGTTTATTTGCTATTCCTACTTCTTTGTATGAGAAATATGTGTTCATTTCAGATGCCCATTTCAGACTGGGTCTTTAAATTTGGGAGGCCTGATTTTTTTAAGAGAACTACAGGGCAATCTCACTAATGAACATAGATGCAAAAATCCTTAAAAAGATACTGGCAAATAGAATGCAGAAGATCATCAAGATCATATACCCTGACCAAGTGGGATTCATCCTAGGGATACAGGAATGGTTTAACATATGCAAATCAATCAATGTATTACACTATATCAATAGAGCCAAGGACAAAAAACATATGATTATCTCCATAGAAGCAGAAAAAGCATTTGACAAAATCCAACATGCTTTTATGATAAAAACACTAAAAAAAATTGGAATAGATGGTCTCTACCTCAATCTGATAAAACTCATCTATGAAAAACCAATAGCCAATATCATACTAAATGGTCAAAAACTGAAATCTTTCACACTAAACTCAGGAACAAGAGAAGGATGTCCACTATTACCACTCCTGTTCAATATAGTCTGGAAAAATTAGTCAGAACAATTAGACAAGAGAAAGAAATAAAAGGAATAAAGATAGGAAATGAAGAAGTCAAATTGTCATTATTTGCAGATGACATGTTACTCTATATAGAAGACCCCAAGAATTCCACCAAAAGTCTTCTAGACTTAATAACCAAATTTAGCTCAGTAGCTGCATACAGGTCAACACAAAAAATGAATAGCTCTCCTTTACATGAAAAATAGACTCACTGAGACAGAAAGAGGGCAAGCAATTCCTTTCACAATAGCATTCAAAAAACAAATACCTAGGAATCAACCTAACAAAAGAAATCAAAGACCTCTTCTTTGCAAACTATAGCACTCTGAAAAGACAGATTGAAGATGATATCAGAAAATGGAAAGAGATCCCATGCTCCTGGTAGGAAGGATTAATATAGTGAAAATGGCCATACTTCCAAAACTGCTACATAGATTCAATGCAATCCCAATTGAAATCCCAGCAGCATACTTCATGGACCTTGAGAAAACAATCCAAAAATTCATTTGGGATGAGAAGAGACCCAGAGTAGCAAAAGCAATTCTAGACAACAGAGACATGGTAGGGGGTATCATAATCCCCAACTTGAAATTATACTACAAAGCTACTGTGATAAAAACAGCATGGTCCTGGCAAAGAAACAGACCTGAGGACCAGTGGAACTGATTAGAAGATGCAGAAACAACTCCAGACACAGTCACCACATCTTCGATAAAGGAGCCAAACACCCTCACTGGAGGAAAGAGAGCCTCTTTAATAAATGGTGCTGGAAAAACTGGGTTTCATCTTGCCAAAGATTAAAACTAGACCTGTCTCTCTCACCATGGATGAAACTAAAATTGAAATAGATTAAGGATCTAAATATTAAAATGGAAACACTGAATCAGCTGGGATAGAGGTTAGTAGAATTCTTGAAGACATTGGTGTAGGAAAAGATTTATGAACAAAACCTCAGTTGCCCGTGAACTAGCACAAACAATCAACAAGTGGGATCTCTTCTTACTGAAAAGCTTCTGCATAGCAAGAGAAACCACCAGCAGTGTGAAGAGACAACCCACAATGTGGGAAAAAAATCTCCACCTGCTGTTCCTCAGACAAAGGTCTACTATCTTGAATCTTAGTCATTCTTGTGTCATGTCTAAGGTATTTTCAGGCCCTTTCTGAATGCATATCTTCCATATGTATGTGTGTCATTCTCTTGAATTATGCCTGCTTTTAGGAGTCTTAATTTCCCAAGTCTTACCACTGCTTTTCGAGGCCTCTGTTCTTTGTATTTCTCGATCAGAAATGTACTGTGCCAAATATAAGTGGTTCTGTGATCCCCTTCAGTTTTCATAAGCCAGGCTAAGGTGATTTCCCTGGCTTCCCTCTCCGGGCCCTCTCAGCTCTGACTGAGGCTTGCCAAAGACCAGGCTCTCAAGCAGTCTGTTTACAGGCTGGAACAATACTAATCCATCCCTTTCTGCTTTCTTGCCTTTGCTGGAGGGAATAAGGGCTTGGCTACTGCACTGTTCAAAGGTCAGGAAACCATGACAAAGAAGGTGAGATCAAAGGTGAGTAAAAGTGTCAGGTAATGTCCTATGTTTTAAAATGTGGCTTCTTCTTCATTGTATACTCACTTAGTTGCTGCAGTTTTTGAGTAATTTCTGGAAACCTCACAAAATTATATTAGTCAGCTACTAGCTGATTATTTAATGTTTCCATTTGAGAATAGAGCCTGCAACTTCTGATTATGTCATCTGTCTGACATCACTTCTCTGTCATTATTCTTTAAGTGCCATTGCCTCCGATCTGATTTCCCATTCTCTCACAGTACCCAGTGTGAACACAATCCTGGACGCTGTTCACAGCATGAGTACTTGGTTATTTTCTTGTCTGATTCTTCCACTTAATTCCAAAATAAATCACCTTATATGCTGACTTTCTTCCCTGCCTTGGTGTAGAAGCTTCTCTGGAAGCATAAGTAGTGTTAGAGTCGGCCTCCGAGTGACTGTGATGTGGTTGGTGCAACTGAGAAACAGACACCTTCATAGTGTTTATTTGCCATTATTTAACGTTTGAAAACCACATTTCAGTTTTTAGTGGAAAATTTTAAATATATTTAGAATAAGTATAACTCTACTTTCTGAATGTTATAAAAGCGAAATTCAGATCAAGTTTTTTGATGAAATGTATCATCAAAAATTAATTGTACTTTAAATGTAGAGTAGATAAGGGACTTTGTAGAATTTTAGAACAGAAATTTATAAAGTTATTTAGAATATCCTCACATGCACAAATGATTTCTTATGAAATAAGGTAAATAAAATATATTATTAAAATTATTTCATATTTCCTGTTCACTCTTTCTAAGAGTAGGTGTTAGAATATTTAATATTAGACCCAGTTATCACATTATGTATTTTTTAGACAGTTGTGACCTGGACAGTCCTGAAATTTCCAAATGTAATACTTCCCCTTCGTGAAATGTAAGAGCTGTTATTTTCTAAATTTAATGTGCCTATAATCCTTGGCTAATGTCTGACTTATTGGATCAGAGTATAAAACTGAGGAGCTTTATCAAGGGGTGGTGGCACATGCCTGTAGTCACAGCCCTTGGGAGGGTGAGGCAGGAGGATCATCATGAGTTTGAAGCCAGCTTGGGCTACATGCAAGTCCCTGTCTCAAAAAATATAAAAAACAAAACAAAACAGAAACAAACCCAGTGAGCTTTTAAAAGCAAGAAACTGACAATATGCATAAAAGTAAAGTAGAGTTCACATACTATCTACACAGAGGTGATTTTCTAAGGAAAATACTACCAAAGATTATTTTGCCTGATGGTGGTGAATATTTTTACAATTTAAATTGACGGTTAAGGAAAAGTTCAACATGGGTCAGCTATTATTCTGTACTTAATGATGAATTAAAATTTCTTTTACAATCATGCTACTTATTAATTTTTTACTAGCATTGAAATTCTTCATATGGCTTCCCATCAAATTTCTCATGATAACTAATTTAAGATTAAATCAAATAAATACATAAAATGATACTTAAGTTAGTCCAATTTTATTTCTTTTAAGATATCTTTAGTTTAGATCTGAAATGTCCCTCAAAGGCCCACCTGTTAATGCGTTCATCCCTGCTGGGCACTATCTGGAGGTGACCGAGCCTTGTGGAGTTGGGGCCTAGTGGGGCTCTTAGGGCCCTGAGAATAACACCTCAAAGAAGGGCTATGGAACACAAGGTGCTCTTTCTCTGTCCCTGGCTTCCTGGCCTCCATGAAGCAAGCAGTTTCCTCTTGCATGTGCTCCCACCATGATGCAGCCTTTCTAATGCCCCAAAGCAATTGATATGAACTGAAATCTCCAAAAGGATTTGCCACGATAACCTTTTTCTCTTTGTAAGACTCTTCAGTAATGGTAACTTAACACAATGTGTGTGCCTGTATCTTTTTCACTTTCCTCTCTGTCAGATATTTCATTTAGGTTTTTAGGTAAAATATTTTTACTATTTCTTTAAGTATTTCATCCCATACAATATAAAACACAGAAGATAATCCAAAGAGGTTTTAAATTTTGATTTGAAATATTCAAATTTTCTAAGTTGATAAAACCTGTTAATTTTCCATCCTCTTTGGCAGATTTGGTGTTCAGATATGGTATCGCTGTGACTTTTACTGATGTTCTCTATCTCATCTCATGTTCTATATAAATCAAGATTTCTTGCACTTAATTTAACCAAGAATTGGAAGTAAACTCTTTATCAAACATGGCCACAGACATTCAACCAGGTAAGATCTTTAAAAATATATAAATTTCAAGAACACAGCTTTTCAAAAATAATAGATTTGAGGCAGAATCTATTAGACAAAGAATGAGTTATCAAAAGAGTACAAAATCAAAAAAACTACAAAGGATAAAGGAGCTATAGGTACTATATTTCCATCAGTTATCATTTACTAACTGTTTTACTTTTTATTTAATTGAACGTACAGTTTAATTTTCCCCCACAAAATTAACAGCTAAATGCAATAGGCTTCAGATTAAATATTTGCAATTAAATGGTTATAAGGCTTTATAAAATAGTAACCTACATCAACATGTGACAGATATATAATACAATTTATTGCCAAAATAAAATACATGCACATTTGAAATTATCAATTTCCCCATTTTTATATTTTAGTTTTCTCTAGAATAAAATTCTGGAGACTTCTGATTTCTATCTAATTCTTTCTTCTTTTTTTTTTTTTTTTGGTACTGGGGATTGAATTCAGGACCATGAGCTTGTGAGGCAGGTGCGGTGCCACTGAGGTAAATCGCCGGCCCTTCTATCTAATTCTTATTCATCTTCTCCTCTAAAGTCAAACCATTTTGCTGTCATTTAAGATGAAAAAATCAATTTGCTATTTTTCAGAATGTGATTCTCTTGTTTCTTCAATTTACGTGGCCAGAGTAATCTAGGCTGGTGCTCAACTGTCATGTTTTACATACAGAAATGAGTAAAATCTTGTCCTCTTTCATTCTCTATGCTCTTTATCTGGGTCTCTGTGTCTGCATCATGCTATCAATGCCATATGGAATCACTTAGCAAAAAATCACTGGGTTACCAGACATTGAAACATACATTCTTGGTTGGCATTCATTCATTCATTCATACAAAAAGTAAAAATGTATCTTGTAAGAGGAAGAAATAAATGGGACAATTTTTACTGTTGCCTTGAACCCTCTAAGCCAAAATTATTTAAAGGTTTCCCATGTGTTCTTGGGCAACTCATTTGCCCTTTTACGCATAAAGTTCTCAGCATTTTCAAATGGAATCTATTTCTTTGTTACCTTATTGAGTTATTTACAATATATGAACTCATGTGCATTTATTTTATGATTTGAGTTGTTATCCAGCACTACATTCTTTATTTTCTTGGTGATATTGTCTCAGCTTTCATCACTTCACTGGTGCCTTGTTCTGTTGTTTTCTTTCCCCCTATTTTTATAACTTTATCACCATGGAGTTTTTTTTAAAGATCCTTATTTTCTATAACTACAAAGTATTCCAAGCTCAGCTCATCTATTTTCTGCCCCAGTCTTACAATCAGGCGTTTCTCCAAGGAAACTATTTCTTTTCAGTACTACTAGAAACTGGTGACTGGGCCCTAGGTGTGCTGATTACTATTTTTTTAAGGTTGCTTCTAAGCCCTCTCAACCAAAAATCAAAGAAGTATATGTGTATGTACTCAGCTATGTATATATATATATATATGTGTGTGTGTGTGTGTGTGTGTGTGTGTGAGTTCATTATGAGTACATGTAGATGTTGCCAACCGTGTTGCATTACCACATGCATCATTCTAGCCTTTGCCTTTTGCTTATCTGTAAGTCCCTTCTCCAATGAGAGTATATCTGGCTCCTACCATCCACCATCTGTTTGCTTAGTTGTTCCACTTCAGTATATTTGTGTAGCAGCATCCAAATTGCTTAACTTTAACCCTCGGTGAAACAGTTTTAGCAATATAGTACAATGATTAATGTACCGTACTCTTTTACTTTTAGTCTTCCAGACTCATTACTAAACTTGCTCAAGTCACCATATTTCCCCATCCCCTTCATTGAGGTCATTTCTACCATTTGTACCACAGTTAGACTGCATAGTCACCTATTGCATTCCATCATGAGAGTCTCCTGGCTACCTGAGTAAGTCTTATTAAAAATATATATATACATATATATATATGACTTTTTATGACAAATTAATTTTTATGTCATGAGTAAAGATCAGTTAGTTTTGTCAAACGAAAAACTGTATCCAAAGTTACAGTATAATACAAATAGGTTTGCACTCATGAAATCTCCCTATGTTCACCTACTCAACCTCTGTATCCCACCTTCACACCTCTGGCAACTATGGATGTATTTTTACTGCTGTCATACTTTTCCCTTTTATACATTAGTATGCAAGTATAATTATGTACTACTGTCTTCACATTTTGCCTTTTATAGATTACTGTAAAATATAATTATACACTATGTAACTTATTTGCATTGGTTCCTTTACTTAGTCATATACATTTAAAATTTATTACTTGTTATGAATCATGAGCTCATTCCTTTTTTTCACTAATGTTACATTGCATAATGTATCCACATTTATTTGCACCTATGAGTAACCAATTTGTTGGATCTAATTTAGAGTACAATTAAATAAACTGTGAATATTCACTCAGAATATCAACAATATGAATAAATATTAAAATTAGTCGTCCTTATAAATTAAGAAGGAAACTACTAACATTCACTTACAACTTTTTATGTGGACAATGCTTTCGTACCAGATGAATAAATAACTAGGGGTATAACTTATATAGGTCATATAGTAAGACTATTTTCAGCTGTGTAAAAAAAGTATATGCTATTGTCTAAATGGTCAAACTCCAAAGTTCACAGATAAGATCTTTTAGGAAGTGACTAGGTCATGGGGGCTCTGTCTTCATTCATGAATGGAGTTCATCTCCTTAGGAAGTGTTTGATTATTTGTCTGTTTGCCATTTCCGCCAAATGAAGATGTGGCTTCAAGGTGCCACCTGCCAAGCAGAGGCCTCACCAGACCACGAATCTTCTCCTAACTTCATCTTGGAATTCTCAGCCTGCAAAAATGGAAGCACTGAATTTATGCTATTTTTCTTATTATTGATTTTGAGTTTCTTGGATATTGGGTATAATTGTCAAATATTTATTTTGAGAATATTTTCTTACATTTTTCTGGTTGGTCTTTCCATTTTCTTAATGCATCCTTCACAGAGCAGCTTTTAAAATTTTAATGATGGCCAACCTTCATTACTCATTTTTTTTTCCTCCCATAGATTGTTTTTGGTGTGGTGTATAAAACCTCATTGCCAATCCCAAGGTTATAGAAATTTTCTCCAGAAATTTGTTGTTTTGTGTTTTGTCTGGAGCTCTGTGGTTCATTTTGGGGTTAATTTCACAAAATATGTGAGGTCTAGGTGTAGGTAGTTTTGTTTACTTTTTTGTTTGTTTGTTTGGTACCGGGAATGGAACTCAGGACCTTGGGCTTGCGAGGTAGACTCCCTGCCATGGACCTAAACTCCCGTCCCTCTAGGTATTTTTTTTCCTCATTTTAAAAAAAATTAATGTCCAAATATTGAGCATCATTTGTTAAAGATAATATCCTTTTCCACTGAATTGCCTTCTCTCTTTTGTCAAAAGTCACCCAACTATACTTGCATTGATCTATATATGAGTTTTCTTCTAGTCCATTAATCTACATGTCTATTTTTTATTAACATAATGTTGTCCTAATTGCACTGTCTTTAGAGTAAGTTTTAGAGTTTTTTAATGTCAGTCAAACCTTCTCCTTTATTCCCTCTTAATATCGTGTGAGCTATTTTTGGTCCTTGTCTGACCATATCAACTTTAGTATCATCTTGTTGATCTCCGTAGATTATTTTTTGAGAATTTGTTTTGGTTATATTTCCCCTGGAGACTAGTCCTATAATGGAGAATGTTCCAGCAGTACCACACAGTGATTACTCTTCCCCACACTTGATTAGAACCAGAGAAGAAAATTTCTTGTATGATCCCATGAGAATATCGTAGTACCTCTGAGGAAACAACTTTAAAGGTAGGAGACTTTTAGGAAACTAAGAATGCAGCACCCAGGAATTTCTCATTCTCATTGTAGGCCATACTCACATTCTAGCAACTTACCAGAATTACCTTTAAGTGGTCATCTACATGTATAGTCCCAGTGATTTCGGCTCCAGGTAAGTCAATCTCAGCTGTGACTCTCTGAATTCATATACAGCTACAGTGTCCCTGTTACCTCAGGTTTTTTTAATTGGTTCATGAAATGTCATTGTTTCCCTCTGTTGAGTTCTTTGTTTTGATTTGATTTTGATTTTTTTTTCTTTTGGTGAAGATGGGTGTGAAGGCTTCCAGGGTTTTTTATGTTAGGGATGAAACTAGAAGTCCAAGTGGTTGTTCAGTTGGGAAAGTAATGTTGGGTCTTGTTACTACAATGGGTTGCAGTAGAAGCCATGCATGTGCATGTATGGGCTTGTGTTTGTGTGTGTAGGTATGGGGTTGTGGTGATTTTTTCTCCAATTCAAAGATAAAACCAATGGTAAAGTAGCATAACTGCACATCAATTATTGTACAATTACTAAAATTTTAGAGTTTTCATAATAGAGTCTTCTAAATGCCTCAGACGTGAATACTGAATGTTTCTTTGGCACTGTTTTTCTTGTTCTTATCTACTTCTACAACTTCATTTATTCTTGAGTCCCTTTCCTCCATCATCAAAACTTCTTACCACTTCTTGACTTTGTAATCACTTTTACCTTTGTCTCCAGTCCTTCAACAACCAGTTTATTCTTGGTCACATAAAGTATTACAACTTGTTTTTGGCTTTTTATTGATCAAGAATGTCATGTCCCCTGTTTAATCTCTTCAAGTACAACCTCCATCAATATTTCTTATATGGACTATTGAAACAGGTTTTAATAACTGGTTTTACTTTCTATGTTTCCTATGAGAACCTGAGTCTTTTAGTCATCACTGTATATGTTCTATAATTCAACCAAACAGATGCTTTTAGGATCAATATGTGGTCTATGCAGTGCTTTGCTACTCAACATGTCCTTTTCAGATTGACCATCTATCCCTAAAATACTTAAGTAGTAAAGATGCGAAGTAATTACAGTGCAAATCAACTATCTCAATTCCTATGTTACTCAACTGAAAATTTATTAGGAAAATATTTCTTAAGGAAGGAAGAAGTAGTTCGTATTTCATTCTCAGGTAAACAATTTCTTTCTTTCTTTTCTTTCTTTTTGTTTATTTATTTATTTTTTTGGTACCAGGGGTTGAATTCAGGTCCTTGCACTTGCGGGCCAGGGGGTGGAACCACTGAGTTAAATCCCCGGGCCTGATAAACAATTTCTTGAGGAATAACTCTTTAGATAGCACTGCTTTAAACTAAGACTGACAGGAAGCCTCCAGGACTGCAAATCTGGAGAGTATGAAGGCTCAAATCTTCTGGTAAGTGTTTAGCCTTCCATTAATACCAAAGCAAAACAAGAAAATCAATTTTCTCCTTAAATATTCCTTTCTGGATTCTCTAGAATGAATCTGAGGCAAATCAGTATTATAGTATAACAACAAAAAAAGAAATAAAACAAATTTAGACTAAACTAAAACAGAGGTCTCATTTTATTACTATTAATCTTATAGCACAATAAAATCTCATTTCTAGTATCTTTTCTCTTTCACGTTACTTCTCTCTTCTCTTAACTTTTTGTGCATTGTGAAAAATAAAATTTCAAATAACAAGCTGAGAAGATGATATTTTTAAATCACTTAGAAAGTTGCTAAATGTGTGTAATCTAATTTTTAGGAGTAGCAAAGAATAAAATAGATCTTATCAAGTGTCACTGTGGAAATACTACCTTCTGATTAGTTAACAGCTCTGATGCTATTCTAAATTTGAACAAATTCAAGGAATTGAAACTTCTGTGTAATACTAATGAATTTTACCACTTTACTAAGAAAAAATCCACTGAGTTTTTCTCAAGAGACTTTAAAGTCCCTTCTTTATATCATTTATTTTCTGCAACAATTTCTCTCATCTCTACCATTGCTCAATGACCTGTAGCTTCATATTTTGTATGTATTCTACCCTAATTTTTAACATTCTCCCCCTTTAGCTTGTTGTTTGCTGTACTTGGTTCATTAGAAACATTATACATCTCTATGTATGATATTTTTCAACTTATATTCTTTATTTAATAAGCAGACATTAAAGTTACCATATGAGAAAATGCTTATAAAACTCTTGTACTAAATTGAAAAAGAAAACCAAAATACTTTTGAAATTAATGCTTAATATCTTAATGATTTAATTTAATAATTTTGAAAAAAAATGAGATGAAGAATAGAGACCTAAAACCAAGATTATTAATCTATGAAGTTTAATAACTATTATATTTCTGGAAAGATGTTATCAATCAAACCTTTAAATTATTTTAATTCAGTGTGGTAAGAAAAGAGCATTTCATTTTAAGGTCATACTAAAGTTAATGTGAAGTCTTACCAACTCCCATGAATAATACTTTTCTTTCTTTTAATTTATGGAAATATCTGGATTTCTGCTTAACAAATGGCTCAAGTTGAAGACATTTTTAATGGCAAAAATTACATGTCTTATAAGAATATTTGAGATGGAAAATTGAGTCACATCATATCAGATTTTATGAAAAGTAAAATGTTCATTTTTGTTTTTGTTAATGTAAGATTAGAGAAGATGTTAGGCAGCGTGATACCATTTTATAATACATCAAATTCCTCCTACATAAAGACAGATATATCAATGAAGTAAAGAGATAAAATAATAATTAAATACATAACCACATAAAGCAAAATTAAATGAATAAGAAATATATTTACCATATTTTGATAATTGTCTTCATTTACTTCTGCATGTGGAACGCTACCTAGAACATATAAAATCAATTTATTCATTAATATTCTAGAAAAATTATCTTTTCCTGTCTCACTAACAAAGGTCTATATGGCCAGATGATGTTCATATTCCTGAGCTATTTTTTTAAAATTGTGGCTCAATGGGGAAAGCATATATTAAAGGACATTATCAAAAAGTTACAATGAATTTAATTTTGTTGAGCAGACATATGAGGAATAATTCCAAATTATTATATATGACCCAAATTATTTTTTGACATTATCCACAATTTGTATCTATGCCTCTCTCACATTATGAGTTATTTCATTTTTTCCTTTTAACTATTTTCTCTTTCTATTTAAATTCCAAGACAATTAGGCTCTTACATCCTACAAAGTTAGGTTATAACTTAGCAGAAAGCAAATAATGTTATGATTTTTAGGGATAAAATCCTTATCCAAATGGAAAACTATGGTAGAGAAATACAGTAATACTTTACCAAGTGTCAATTAGGATGGAAGCACCATGCCATAAACTCTGTGGATCTACTAGTACATAGTCTACTACATATTCATATTTATGTTTTATGGTATATGTATGAAACACAAAACCAAGATTGTTACCACTACTGCTAATAATTCCATCAGAGAAAAATATTCTCTGCAGGTCTTCATGAAGCATTTTTTCAGTTTCTTTAAAGAAAAAATGCCCCAACTTTCCTTGTAATATTTTTTGGAAGTACAGGAAAGATCCTGGCTCAACCAGCAAAGCGAGAGGATTAAATATATAGGAGAAAAAATGGCTCTTTTTCTCCACAATCTTAAGGAGTTCACTAGGCTGAGATGAGAGGAGAGATAGTTGATGTGACAGAACCAGATTATGGGCTCACAATGAGAAAATCCACTGGAAGGGGCCCAAGAGAAGTATATACAGCTTGTGATATCAGATTGCTAAACACTCCTATCAGCAAGCCCCAACAAGGAACCTATAGACCCCTGTGCATTGGTTTTACTTTGTGACCACTTCCTTTTAATAGCAAACATAACTGAGTCCCTTCACTGCACAGTGGACTTGATTTCTATGTATGACCTGAGTCTTTGCAAAAGCTGTATTAGCATTACCTGTCTTGCTGACTCCGGAGTCCTAGAGCTGACCCCTGGAAAACCACAGCGGATGATAATGGAAGTAACAAAGCTCTACCAGCGTATTTCAATGCGACTGCATGGGATGCTTTTCCTTATACTCGTGGGAATTGCCTTCACACTCTCTCTAAACTCTACTACACACAAAATGGTAAGACTCGGGACAAACTTTGAGATGCAGGGAAAATGGGTTTTAAAAATAATTTTGATTAAACCAGTTTGGAAAACATGAAGTTAGTTTGAAATGAATATGTTTTAATATGCCCACACTTGCCATGAGTATCTGGAAGTTGGAGGATGGAATTGGGTGGTAGACATGTTAAATTTTCCAGATGTGTTTATCATACACCATTTTGATCGTATGTCTGTGTGGAATATTTTAAAAAGTTGTTATAAAAATCATTAGAAAATACTGCCTTAAAAATGGATTTTCTCTACTTTCAGATGACTCACAGAGATAATTTATCTGTGACTGAAACATTGACAGTGCTGGTAATGACTCTGTTGTTGTGTTTAGCATCTAAATATGTGCCCAAGTCTCGCAATGCACAGAATACACTGTCTAAGGCTTGCTTCCTATCCTTATACTTGCCAAAATCTTATTATCTCATTTTCCTTCAATTATTTCCCACTGAGCCAGTCTCTTTTGTATTTTTGTATTATTTTACTTTGCAGAATTGTGTAACATCTTTGTAAGGCAAAAATTTTAAGTGAGGGAAAATACTTGAATAAAAAGGAACACCATGTAAGTTACATTTAAATAGGTAGATATAAACTTTTATGCTCCAGTGTATTTTAACCAGGTTTCATTTCAGTTTAAAGATAATAATCATTCTTTCCATTTAGATCTTGAGATTAAACCAGTGTTATTTGTTTGGTTCATATAAATGAGAAGACTCATTCCTGTATTTCGAAACATTTTATTAGTAGAGCTATTTAATTTCTTTGCATTCTCCTTTGTGTTTTATTTATCTTTACAGTTGCTATGTATGTATGAGCATGAAATAGTATTTTACAGCAGTATGTTTGTGCCTAGACATTTTTTTGTGAGTTTTGTATTGCTCTCTTTCTTTTATGCTAATGTTATAAATAGTGGCTCCATGGTTATATTTGAAACACTTAAAAAATATGAGTCAAAGTTATTAACAGTGACTTGAATAAAGCAGAAATTCATAGTTTATTGAAAGAAGAATTTATTTTAATGTTTTGCACACCATACCAAGAATATTCCTTAACAATAGAAATTCCCCTAATGACATTGTGTTAAGCAAAATACAAGCACACAAGGACAAACATCAAATGTTCTCACCTATACATTGAAGCTAAAAAAACAGTAGAATAATAGTAAACAGAGTTTGGGAAGGAGGTGAGGGAGATAGAAATAAAACAAAGTTGAAAATGATTACAAAATTAACAGGGAAAATAATTTCTTGTCTTCTGTAATAAAGTATGATGAATGCAGATAACAATAATTTACTTTATATTTGAAAATGATATAGAATAACAGATTTAAATGTTCTTAACACAAAAAATAAAAATTTTTTCATGTGCTGGATATGCTAATTACCTGATTTAATAATTATATACAATTATCTCAATATTACATTATATCTAGTATATTTTCAATAAAAAATTTTTTCCCTAAAGCAGCTAAATTTTGACACTGAGTTTAAATTTCTTCTTAAATTGCTTCCTGATTATCAGTGCAACATATTTACTTCACAAAAATAAAAATATTAGAAAGTTTTTAAGGAATATATAAGAACATTAGTTGATGTTTCCTGGAATTTACTTTTAAATTATTTTCTCACAAGAAGCTTCAATTTGACGTCCCATGAATTCAAATGTACATGTCTTGTGAATGGCCATCAGCACAATCTATCTGTGTCCTAACTATGTACCATACTCCAGAGTATCTTGGATATGCTCACTTATATTTTTATATAACTACTGTCTTACTGACATTCCACTTTTTCTCTATTTATATAATCTATTGCTAGATAAATAGAGGGATAATAAGCTATAAAGTTAAATTACATCATTCTTTGCTTTTCTGATATATCCAAAGTTTTTCTTTTTCCTTATTAGCATATCTTCTTTTTGAGAATACAGGTAGAAAGATTTAAAGTTGATATGATTAGTTATTTAATAACTTCTTAATTTGATTTTTAAAGGTCATAATTCATGAATCTATCAGGTAAAGTAAGAGTAGAATTGACTGATTCTCCTTGTTCTCGGTGGAATCATAAAATGTGAAATATTTTGTCAGTCAACTCTAATAGGGCCTCCTTTTTTCTTATAGGTAAAACAGCAGCATAAAATGAGATTAATTTGTTTGTAACATTGTTGAATAGAGAATGCCATTTTTCAATAACTCTCTTTGATATCATAGTGCTTTTTTATTTTTTATTCATTAAGTTTATTGGTACATTTTAGGTATACAATATGATGACATTCATCACTGGGAATTTATACCTTTATATGATGTATCTTGGCTCTTAGTTTTCCCCATTCACCTGCCCTTCCTTTCAACCCCTCCACCCTTCCTTATTTACAAAGACTTTGTTTCCAATTTTTCCTTTTCTCATATTTATTCCTTTCCCTTCTTTCCTTTCCCCTACCCCTCCCACTTCATCATGGTGCTTTTGAGTGGCTTAAAGGACATTACTCTGAAACTATCATTATCATCTTAAAAATGTGAATTGTTTGAAATTATTTCTATTAGGTAAAACTGAAGATGGCTGGGAACTGCTACATGACTCAATAATATGCATTTATTTAAAAAAGCTTTGAACTTTATAATTTCAGTATGATGTCAAATATGCATCTGAATGATAATACTGTATCTATCATTTACTTTGGTTTAAGTATGTATAAGGTGAGTATATAGGTATTTAACATACACAACTTACTTAAGCATATATATGAGGAAAAATTATTCCTTTTCTGTATTATAAAAATGAAAACTGAAGCTGGGGGAGTTGACGTATATGCCAAGTACTTACAGTTTGGAAAGACAGAAGTTTCCTCATTTTGTTATTAAAATTTATTTTATGTGGATGACATAACATTGATGTTCATAAAAAATAAATTAGAGTTGTTATCTCAAATACTTGATAAATTAGTTTCAAATAGAAATGCATGTGTGACTTATATTAAATTGTGTTAATATTTGTATTAAATCTCAAGTGAGATTGCCTTTATAAGAGAAAATCTCAAATTTTCTGACTCAGTAATGAACATGAATAGATGATCAAAATTTCTGATAAGATGTTGAGTGAAACTGTTTTTATTCCTTTACTTTTATTGTGAAAAAGTATAGAGAAAGTTTACTATTTCAGTTATTTTTCAATGTACATTTTTGTGACACTGAGTATAGTTATATATTTAATGGGCAACTGTGTTCACCATCTGTGTCCAGAACTTTTTCAATTTCCCCAAATGAAACTCTATCCAGTAAATATTATTTCCCTATTCATTCTTTCCGCAGCCCCAAGCAACTATACTTTTGCTCTCTTGTTATGAATTTGATTTTTAAGATGCCTTATATAAGTGGTATCATTCACCATTGTTTCTTTTATTATGCACTTGTTCATTTAGCATAATGTCTTTAAGTTTCATTCATATTTTAGCACGTCAGAATATTTTCTTTTTCATCACTAAGTAACATAGTGAGATTTTATCTATTCATTCATTTATTAATAAATAAAATTAAATTCTTAAAGAAGAGGAAAGTGTTTTCCCCAAAACAGTAGTTTTTGAATAATTTAATGATTTGGTTAAATAAACCATTACATATTTAATCTGGGTGTTCACAGTTTATTCATAATATAAAGTAGAGTAATGAGTTTCTAATTAAAGTTAAAGGTACTCTAAAGACTCAAAACAAGCCCTCCACATCCCTGAGTTATACATTTGTTGATTCAATAAAATGTGAACTGAAAATATTTGGAAAAAAAATTCCTTCCATATGAACATGTACAGAATTCTTACTCTTGTCATTATTCCATAACAATACAGTTTCACAAATAGCTACATGGCATGACATTGTAATAGATATAAATGATCTAAAGATTTAAAGGTTGTGAATAGATTATGCAAATTTCATATGCAAATATGTTATATGCAAATTATAAAGAAGGGAAATGAGCATCTGCACATTCTGGTAAGTAAAGTGTTCCTGGAACCGATCTCCCATGGATACTAAGGGAAAGCTAACTTGAAGTTTACTTCGAAAAGAGAATGATTCCTTTATGAATATCACTTACAGACTACTGACCTCGACTAGATTATAAATCATAGTGAAAGTTTATCAGATAAGATGTCCTCATTAAGATTTGAAACTTTCTTAGGAAAAACATCTTTCTAGTGAGTTTGTGTAGTTGTTTAGGTTTCTTATAAAATCCTTTTTCCTGAATATTCAACTTATAGTTTTGTTAAAAATATTTATCAAATACTGACATTGAAGCCATCGTTTTCTACCTGGAAGTAAAATTTGTCGTACGATTCGGTATTATTACACACATAGCTTTACAAATGTTTATAATTGTCAGCAGTGCCACGAAGGCAGACTCAGAGTCCTGGGAGGAAGGAAGTAGGCTACTTTCTGGGGTCATGCCAGGCAGGGCTTACTTTCCTGGTCATTCAACCTCATAATGCTCTCTTGTCTGCTGATCACTGTCCTAGTCATGTTACTCTCCCCTCACATTTATGACAGAATTGGTATGATACTGATGTATAGAGAGATACTTATCTCATGTTTGATATTCCTGTTTTCATACACTGGAGTAAATCTCCTTTATGGCAAATGATACCAATACTCAGATTGGGCACTCTACTACAGGGGTAGTGACAAGGTTCAATATGTGTGGGTTTCCCATGTTTAACCTCTGGTTCAGTTATGCACTAGTTGTGTGCATAATCACTGTATATTTAACTACTACTAGAATTTTTCTCACTATGGGGTAGGTATAATAAAACTACACTTGGAAAGGGTGAAATAGTTTCTAGTGACAGAAACAGTTTTCTTCATACTTGAGTTTATCACTCATTTTACCCCTTTATCCTTTGCTATTTAACATATTCAAAAAGCAGTACCAAATTGTTAGTTTCATTTCCTTTGAAATGATGACATGATTTTATTTTCTCTTTCTCTGCTCATTATAGAGAATTTGTATCTACTGCTTATATCTTGTTAAATAAGTTCCACTGTAGCACAGAAAATCATTACCTTTTCCTGACCAAAAGCTACTGGGTGGTGTATCAAACTGTGAGGAGTCCATTCTGCATTGCCCATGGGTACTTAGTAGAGAAGTTTAGATACTCCATCTGTGAGCAGGGAGAAAATGCAGATTCTGATCAATATGTTCTGGTCTCCTATAATACTGGTTTAAAAGAATCAAAGTTTTTGAACATTAAAATGACAAAAAAAAATGTATGTTGTTGGTTAAAAGCCAAAGTATAGCAAATTGACATCACAGACATACTGTCTTCAAAAATGAATATACTCCAGCTAGGAAATTAAATAACCTTTCTCTAAACAAGAAGTAAGTCATTTCCAGGAATCACTTCTATCATATTCTAATAACAGATGGATGGGTTGTTCCTTTTGTAATGACTGATTCCTCTTTAAATTGAGTTATTCACTATAAGATTCCATTTTGTATCAAACAAAAATGTTCTAAAAAGATATATCTTCCATGGGTGATAAAACATGTCTTGTATTCTCCTGACCATCTGACTGCCTTTGATTTCACCTGAATAAGACATGGGTTTTAGTTTGTTATGTAACTTGCAGTATACACAGAAGGTATTTCATGACAAGCCTGAAAAGATTTTGCTACTATATTGTACAATAGTGAATTCCCTCAGGCACATTCTAGTAAGAGTCTGAGGTCATCTTGTCTAAGCACAATAGTGCAACATTCGTATTGGGAGCTAACAACTTCCTCTGGAAACTGCCATTACCAGCAAACAATACACTGTACTCTCTTCCAGTTTATATGATCAGAGAAAAGTTTCATTGTTTCTACTTTTTTAGGAAGTAGTTCATTTGAACAACTCATACAGACTAATTACTAATGAAAGACTGGTGCATCATATATTGAAAACTGTTCAACTCCTTGATAGAAAATCATTTCAATTAACATAAATCTACATTACACTTGTTCTACTAAATGCTGAAAAATAATGAGATGCTCTATTGTCTTTTAGAAAAATGTAGAATCAATTTGTATTCAAACAATTGGTTATATAAATTTATTCAGATTATATTTTGGTTAAAATCACACTCCTTAGTGAAGTCTGCAAGCTTATTAGTTTGAGAACTTATGTGGTACAAAACCAAGTTTTGTTTTTTAACATAGGAGCTATGACACTGAAATCAAGGATGTTCAGAAACCATCATTCAACTAGAACTTTAAGAATGTGAAAAATTACGAAAAACACCACAATAGGAGTATGCTGAGCCAGTGAATGTTTATTTGGCTTGGTTAGTAAGCAGAACTAGAGATCTCTAAGGCATCTGGTTCATTTGACCACATCCAGTATTAAAACAGACTGCAAGATGCTGCTCAGCAATAAGCTAAGTATAACATGCTGGGTAGGTAGTGAAGGATCATAAATAGCCACACCATTCTAGTTGGTGAAAATAATTCTGAAATACAGAACATATTGGGATAAATAATGTCTATAATTCATAACATTATGACAAATTTTAAATACTCAACTTTTATAAACAGAAATTCCTTAAACACTAAGTTATCAAATTTCAAATTATAATTTTCTATTTTAACAACTCAGAAAGACTCTTGAAATCCTTTGAGTAACTATCCAGCCAAATGTAAAAGTGTTAGAGAAATCAAATTATAATAAGCTTTAGATCTTATTTTGAAATTTTTGTATTTCTCAACAATTCTACGTTTAAAAGTTAGTATGCAAATACTCATGAAATAATAACTTAGGTAATCTCAATTCTAACTAGTACTAGAATTTATTATAATCTATCAAAATTTCAAAGTCAACCATTTATCCACTTGTACATCTCATTAATGGATCAAAATCTGAATAAAGAACTGGATTATATATTCAAATATGTACCAATTCTATATATCGACTCATATGTTTAAATATAATTTATTTAATTATAACATATTTATATCATATAATTATATTTATAACTATAATTGTATATTTATAATATCATGTGTTTATATTTTATAATATAAATATGTAATATATAATTATATTTATTTAGATATTCTATTTAAATGTATAATTTTATATTTAGGATGAATGTATATGTAGCTCATAATAAAATCAATACTAATTTAAGTAACATTAATAATGGTACACTTTTAAACTAGTACTTAGACATTTATATCAAGTGCTGCTTAAAACCTAAACAAATGGCCTAATTGGTACAATTAATTTACTTTGTTTTTCTTTATTCTTTTTTTTGGTTATTTGAGATAGGGTCTCCCTATGTAGTTCAGGCTGGCCTTGGACTCATTATGTAGCCAATGCTGGCCTTGAACTCACTGTAATCCTCCTGCCTTATTCTCCTAAATCCTGGGATTACAGGTTTGAACCACCATGCTCAGCCTTCATTTAAACACTCAGGACCTGTTTGACTGTGAAACTTTGAAACTGGACTACATTGTTTCGTGGCCTAGAACTTCTGTTAGTCTGTCTCTGGTGTTTGATCAATGACACTCCAATACTAAGAATGCCACTATTATGTGAGTGTCTTAGTCAAGTTTACTAATATTAGTTTCAGTTTATTCACTTTTCAAATACAGTAATAATGATTTTCCCCTCATGAGTTTGGATGGTGTGGCCCTGATGTAATGATTCAGTGACTGTGTAATGATAAGGACTTGGCTAGTGTTAGCTATGTTTGATTTTTCTGTAACACCAAGTTTAATTTCTGAGTAAATTAATGCTTATCCAATGTCATCTATTTTTATTCTGGATACTGTTTATTCCCATGCTGCCCCAGGGTGCTAAATTGATTGTTCTTATATGTCTCTGAAAATTATCCTATATACTTCAGTTTCTTGTTGCCTGGTCTCAAATTTACTATACTATCTATAAGCTGTACAATAGTACACTTTTAAGCTCTACTTAGACATTTATATAAAACGCTGCTTAAAGCCTAAAGAACTCTCCTACGTGGTGTAATTCATTAATCTTTTTTAAATTTTAAATCTTTTTTTGAGAGAGACTCACTATGTAGTTCAGGCCAGCCTTGAACTCACTGGGTAGTCTAGGCTGGTCTCCAACTCACAGCAATCTCCTGCCTCATCCTCCTGAGTGTGGGGATTACAGTCATGCACCACCCTGCCTAGCTACAAGATTTTTTTCGTTTTTTTTAGGTGATACAGTGCTTTATTTAGAAAAAGATAAACACCACTGATTTTAAGATATTTTTTTCTTTGAAATGGCACTTTAATTAGACAAAGTAGTCCAGGATAATAGATATATTTACACACTGAATACAAAATAAATATACAATATTTGGAAAACTTAGTTATCCATTGATTCATTTTGCCATTTCCATTGTTCATCTTCTGTTTCAATTTTCTTTGCCTTTTGTAAATCCTTTTTTTCCTTGCTTTCAAATCAACTTTTGGCTCTGGTTTTACCCACGGTGTTTCTATTGGTTTTTCCTCAGCTGGCGTAACAAAAACATCATCAGTGGGATCCTGTGGAAGAACAGTCTTTGGCTCTTTCTTTCTCAGTTTCTGCACATCTTTTACTTGATGTTTCTCTTTGTATTTTGCAGCTGCGATGGATCTTATGATATGCCGATGCATGTTTGGTGACTGGTAGTGAGGATTTTCATATAAAGTTGGTCCTCCAAAACCTCCCTGAAAAATCTTTATCAGATTTAAGACAAAACGAGGTCCTATTTCTACAAGTTGAGCATCTTCATCTATGACCTGAAAGTTCCGAAACCATATTCTATTATCCAAAATGGTGAAAGTAAATACATGGTCCACAAATGGCTGGCTTTTGGGATGATATCGTGGAGTACTAAAAATCTGAATTAAGAGTTCTTTTAACAAAGCATAATGTGACAATTCATCAAAAGCAGGGTCAAAAGACAAAATTGGCCGAGAACCTTTCAAATAGTTTCCAGTCATCTTCAGTTCTGCTAGAGTATGAATATTTTGAACAAGGAATTTGGCAGAGGGCCCATGCGGTGAATTCGAAATCCACATATAAAGATCTTGTTTTTTCTTAGCCTCAAAGTAGATGCATTTATTGCAGTTTTTCATTGCACAGACCTCATTAATCACCAATAATTTATCTTTAAGATCCATTTTAGTATCTGCTTTAGAATGAGGCATCAACGTTCTCAAGTCTTGCATTAAATGTCTTGTTTTGAAATTTATTCCTCTGGAAGAAAAGATAAGAATCCGTTCCATATTTTTTCACTTGCCCTTGTAAATGGGACCTGGGATATGGTCCATCTCTGCTTCCTCCATCTCCTCTGGCACAGCTGAAGACATGGCTGGAGGCTCGGCATCTTTTTTGTTTCTTTTTGGCTTCTTTGCTGAAACTTCCAAGTCCCCATGCCGCTTCTTCTTGGTTGCCACCATCTTGCCTTACAAGCTTTTTTATGAATGAAAATTTCTCCCTGACCCACAAGCATGCCTTTGCTGATGGCACCAGCTTGAAAATTATAGGTGATATTAAATCATATTATCACTAACCCTCTTGACAGAATTTTTAAAAGTTGCTTATATGACTAATTCAAAATAAAAATACAAATATATGCAAAGTTAAAAAGTGGAATGAGTAACAAGTTTATTAAATTTTCCTTCTTAAAGAAAACTGAATATTTTTAACACTGGCTGGGTCAATAACATAATGTTATAACTCAATGTTCTTTATTGTGTTCTTTATAAAGCTATTTGAGTAATCTACTTTCTTTATATATAGATTTCAATTTTTAGCTTTTCTAGCAATCTGGAATACAGCAACATAATAGCTAATGTGAATATTATTACCAAAAATGTCTTTGTTTTTCTTCCCGATTCAATTCAAAATTGGAGACAGTTTCACCACTGTTGGCATCATTCATATTCCTTATGGAAAAGATTCATAATATAAGCCTTGCAAAAGCGATAAAAAACAAATCCCAAACAAAGAAATATTTTCAGACAATACTTTGCAACATAGCCTCCTCCTCTTTCACATCTTCCTCCTCCTCCTCCTTCCTCTTTGTCATTTAATATCCTTAACAACCATAGTTTCTGAGTAAGAGAACATTGCTCAGCAACTATGGATGTCAAGGAAATTACTTGATCCAATTAAACTTCAATTTTCTTATGTTTAAAATAGTTATAATACAAAAAATTAGTACAAAAAGCATTTCCATTATAAGAATTATTAAAATAATAATTTGAACAGTTGGGAAAAAAGACAACATAGAAATTTGAATTTAAACAAAGGCATGAATAGAACTGGTAAGGAGAAACAGGTAGATAAAATTAAAATAGATTTTCCTGTGAAATAAACAGATTTATATAAATGGAGTAGAGTGGTGTTTGCCAGGGAATGTAAAGGAGAGGAAATGGAGAGATGATAATGAATGGCTGAAAATTTTAGTCATGCAAAATAAATAAATGCTTGATCTATGAATATACAGCATAGTGAGTGTGGCTAACTAATGCATAATACATTTTAAACTTGGTAAAAGGTAGACTTTATATTATATTCTTAATCAAAAAAATGTAAAACAGGTGGGAGGAAATTGGGGGAATTGAGAAATGTTTATGAATTTGATAGTGATGGTTTTATTTATATAAACTTACTCTTAACTTACCAAGTTGTATACCTCAAATATGCACAGCTATTTGTCATTCATACATAAGTTACTTTTAAAGTTTTGTCATTTTAAAATATCTGTATTAAAGCAAACATATTTAGCTAAACATGGTGGCATGCACTTCTAATTCCAGCATTCTGAGAGAATTACAAATGCCAGCCTAGGCTGGGCAACTTAGGGATTTAGTCTATCTTAAAATTTAAAATATATATACATATATATATAGTTAAAAAGGGCTGTGATTTTCCACAATGTGAAAATCCTGAGTTATCTTCAGGTACCAAAAATTAATTAATTAAGTAAACAGAATTAAACCTTACTGTCAAAGAAGATAATGACAGCACAAATATGTGAGGCAAGAAATAGGAATATCCTGTTTTAAGACCATTAAATGATATGTAGATTGGCTTAATATTACTGAAAAATAGAAGGTGATATGTTGAAGATATATATTGAAAGTCCTAGAACAACCTCTAAAACATGATAAAGTAGTCCATAGTGAAGATGACATATATAATCACAAAAAGAAACAATTCAAGAAAGGACGAGCAAGAAAAAATGAGTCTTTCCATAAATGAAAAATCACAAAATGAAAAATGATCTATTTAAACCTAAACATATAAATATTTATATTTAATATAAGGTAGCTATTATGAACACTGTAAATAAGAGGCAATACCTGACAGACTGGATGAAAAAAAAAAAAACAAAACTATGACCCATTTTATATTTAAAAAGGAACCTATGTTAAAAATAGAAATACAGATAGGTTAAAAGTGAAAAAGAGGAAAATAATATATCATGAACACTGTTAGGACAAAAACTAGAACAATTATCTACATCAAAAATGCATTAATTGAAAAACTGACAAAGGTCCAGTGAAGATTAGTTACTATTATTCTATCAAGGTGAATTTTGTGTTTTTTGTAATTACTGTATAGTTGAGTAAGGTACCAGGAGATTAAATGAGAGATATGGGAATTTTTTTACTGTTTTTGCAAGTATTTGTCTTTTCATATTTCAAACTAAAAAGTTAAAAGGATATATATATATATATATATAATCCCCCCCAAATTGTATACACACTTCAACAACTTGCCATACTAACAAATGTCTGGAAGCCAATGTCTATCACTTTGAGTACCTCTTGTAATTGTAGAGATCAATTAGAATCTCAAAATGTCTCAATAAATTTAGTATTAAAATATTTATTCTCTTTCTCTGATGTATGCATTTTCTGACTCCTCCCCTCTATATATACTCCCCTCTCTCCTCTCTCTTTCTCTCTCTCTCTATATATAAACCCTGAATATATATACATTTATATATATATATATATATATATATATATATATATATATATCCTGAATAGAAGAAGTAGAGTTCATAACTAAATGATAAAAAATAATGAAACTGGTTAAAAAATTGTGCTAAAATTTGAGCACTTGAAAAACTATAGATGAAAAATGCACATTTGAATTGATGGTGTATCAGCCAGTTTCCCATTACTATTACAAATATCTGATGGAGTCATCTTATAAAGAGAAAAGGTTGATTTTGGTTCCTAGTTTTAGAAGTTCCACTTCATGACTGATTAGCCTTGTTGCTTTTAGAACTATGGTGAGGCAGTTAATCATGGTTGGGAACCCATGCCAAAGCAAAACTGCTCACCTCATGGCCAGGAGGGAAGCTAGGGTGAGGAGGGTCCAGTGTACATTGCCTCCTTTAAGAGTACATATCCAGTACCCAAAAGACCTCCTACTTGGCCACAACTCTTAAAAGATTCCACCACTACTCAAAAGTGCCATCTTGATAATCAAAGTTTAACACATGGGCATCTGAGAGACACTTGATATCCAAACTATAGTAGACACTCAGTATTAGTCCTTAAAGGTGACATGCAAATTCACATGCGTGAGATATCATTACAAATAAGTGGGTCAATGCAACCTAACATACAGTAGAGTTATACCACCTTGTGATGTATCTGAAGAGGTGGATATACTGTGGGGGAAACAATTGGCATTTTTTACAAAGGTGCACATCCACTTTCCATACAAAACAGAAATACATTTTCTAGATATTTACCAAACAGAAATAAAAATATATACCAATCAAAACTTGCACCAATTGTTTATGGCTGCTTTATTTGCAACTACTAACATGTGGAATGAATACAAATATCCATCAACTGGTCAGTGCATTTTGAAAATGCTGTCACCTCAAAATAGAGTACTACTCAGTATTATAGAACAACTGGTGATACATGCAAAATCAAATGGGAACATTAAAAACAAAACAAAGTAAAAATGCTAAGTGAGAAAAGCTAATAAAAGAAGCTAAGAAAAACTATATTTTTGTTCCATTTATAAGTAAATCTAGATAAAGCAGAGATTTAATGACAGACTATATTTGTGATTGCTTGAGTTAAGAGTGATAGGACACAGACTGAGAAAGGATGAGCTCTTTTCAAGGTGTCAGAAAAGTTCTATCTAATGACCATAGTAATCCTTATGTGATTGCATGTCTTTGTCATAAATTCTTGATTTGTACCTTTAGAATTATGCAATTTGTTATATGCAAGTTAATGCTTCAACAGACTGATTTTTAAAATGCCAAGCAAGAAGAAGAGTAAAGGGGAACACACATACCTTCCTTTTAAATGAATAGTGGTGTATTTATTTAAAAGTTTAACTTCTAAAATAATATTTATAGTATAACCCAGAAATAGTCATAGGTGTTTAATCAAAAGTGCAAAGCAGTTATAGTCAAAATTCAATTAACAGAATTATAGACATATCAAGTCAAGAAAAAGAAAAGATGAGACAGGAAAGAACTATGGAAGATGTGATGTGACAAAAAAATTGTTGACATTAATCAGGGTACATTCAAATGTCCACTGAAGAAAGTAAGAAATGTGAGCTCTGACAGTGCTGTATGTAACTGACAGAATGAATTTTAGAAATAGTGAAATGTACTGAGTTACTGTCACATATATATTTTTTTCCATTGGCAAAAGATGATAAAAGTGCTCTTATTGAGAAAGGTAAGTACCTTTGATAAAAACATTCCATGAGAATTTGTTTGTGAGATGTTTCTCTGTTGTTGTGGGGTTTTTTTTTCAGGTTGCTCTGTTAGCCAACAATAAAAAGAAAAGCCTTCCTTTCTACTGAGCTTTAATTCATAGGGAAGATTATAGATTAATATTTGATAACCAAAAGGTGGCTTATTCCTATAATCCCAGCCCTCAAAAGGATGATGAAAGACAATTGCTTTGGAGTTCAAGGCAGAGAGTTAAAGGTCACTTGCTTAAAAAAATAAAAAGGAATTTGGAAGAACCACTGCATTCACTTAACAGTTTTTCACTGGAGTGATTTCGTCAATGAAATGTAATTATTGAATTATAAGAGAATTTTTCTTTCAGATTCCTTGAATTTCCTTCCTAATAACCACAGTGCTCCCATCTGAGAGGCTTCTCTCCAGCATAGCTCATGGGATACCTAGCAAGATAGGAACTCTTCCTCATCCGTTGCTGCATTCCCTCAGATCTCTGACCATTGCAACCTCCCTGACACTGAGTAACTCAGGAGCAATGCAGAAGGACTTCCTTTTATTTGTTAGCTTTTTCACCTGGATGAATTCTTAGATATTATGAAAACATTATCTACTATTCAAAGCCTAAATACATTTCTTAAACTTCACTTAGTCAGCATTTTGCATTATTCAATGATAAATTAGTTTTACTTGTAGACTAAAGGCATGCCTAGATGTACTACATTTATATATTTTATGAACAGAATGACTCTGATTTTTTAACAAATCTGAGCTAAAAAAATAGTCACCCGTATATTTGCCACTCACAGTATTCCCTCAATTATTAAAAGTTCAGGATACCACACAGAATATATGTTCAATGTGAACATATACTCTTATGTGAATATTTTATGACTGAAATAATTCTCCTAAGATTCATTTTTTGCAAAATGGATATTCTATTTCTAAAAATTTTCTCAACAAGTGACTTCAGACTCCTCCATTGTAATTTTCCTGTTCTCTCATAATTTTCCATTTGAATGATTCTATTTAATCTGTTCGATTTTTCTAAATTGTCTCATTTCTAAATTGGTCTTATTTCTGGATTTCAAGTCTACGTACAAACCCTTTGTTAGCTTTCTGTCATCCATCCAAATTCCTTTACATATTTCAGTAAGGGGATTAGTGATGAATTAGCAACATAATGTCTCATTAACACCAAGTGTATGAAGATGTCCCATGTAAAGCCTCCAATTACAGTGCTTTTCAGCCCCCTGAGTGAAATCTGCAGTCACACCACTGAAAATGACTTGTCAAAAGACAATGTCGTTAAATTTTCAAGAAATGATTAGTTTCTTTTAAGAAATATATTTATTTTTATGTTTTGAAAACAGCATCCTGAGAATTCAGAGTGCTATGTGGCTCTTGTAGGTGGACTGTAATGCCTTTTAAAGTCATAAAGGTAGGAAACTAATGTTATGAGATCATATATCAGATCAGAACAAATGTTATTATTCTAAAATTTAAGATTGATATTTCACTAAACTATCATTGTCTAATTTGTTCTTGAGTAATGACAGAGCAGACATAATATTTCTTCTTTCCCTCTAACTCTAATGTGTTTTTGTCTTTACTCTTTTAATGTAATCTCTAAATTTTAGATAAAACTAAAAGAAACCTCTTTTTGTTTGGTTGTTTTAAAACATGTATTTGGCAAAGGTTAATGTTACTATCTTTGTTTCATAATATGACTTCTTAGAACTTATTTTTCTGAGTATTACATTTATAAAGATACAGAAAATTATGATTGTAAAGTCACATAAATGACATGTCATAATAGTCACCTCTACTACTAGTAGTTAATTTCACCTCTGCAAGAATAATTGTGCTGATTTTAAAAGAATACAACACAAAAACCTAGGGAACACCAGCAGACTTGTTTAAAAAGGATCATTATGCAGCAAGTAGCGTACAAGGCCCCACAGAGCCTCAGCTTCTGTTAATTTAATTAGATAGTTTGGGCAATGGGAAATTTTAACCATTTGACCATTTTATTCAGTGTAGTAGCCTTTGAATGCACAACTTGAAAAATCCAGATTAAAAACATACCTTCACTTGACAGGTAGGCCACTGATATTATATACGTGACTAAATCAGAATTAGTATATGTGCTGCCGAAGCAAGCACGACTAAATCAGAATTAGATACACTGAAAGTTCTTAATACAATCAAGTGATAAAGTCTCTCAAAAGAATGATATCATATTTGAAATATCACTGCGAGGTCACTAGTCTTTGGTTTAAAATAAGTTCAAAAATAAATATTTGTGAAGAGTAGCTGATTGCTATATCAAAGGCTACAAAAAGATAAATTTACTTTCAGTGTCACCTTTGCAGATCAAACCTTCCCAGAAACTGTAACATTTTAATAAGTAGCACCTTCCACCCACCATTTTTTCTCTTAAATAGAAATTTTAATGAATTCATCCTTTCTGACATTTGCATTTATCTTTAAATGCCACAAGATAACAGGGTTTTAATAATTCTAAATAGCTTTTTAATTATAGATCTAATTACTTTTCCAGAAGGTTAAGCTAAACAAACCGGAATAAACCTGTTTGCTTGTGTGAAGAATGATGTTTTAAGCTCTTGATTTAAGTATTTGGTGAATTTATTCGTTCAATGTTATTTGACTTTTTAGTACTAGAGAACAGTTTTAAGAGAATTTGACATTGTATAGTGTGAATGAAATAAGCGAAGAACCAGAGGAGGAGTAGGAGATGCCCTGTACAAGAAATGGCAGATGAAAAGCTGCTAACTCGAGCTTCCCGTGCAGCACTAGCAACACAGGCATTTTTGGTCTCCAGGAAACACAAAGTCATCATCTCTAAAGTTCGTGAATTTATTGCTGCAGAGTTCTAAAGTTTGACGTTCTGGAGCTGGATTCTGAGTGATGACTCAAATAGTGATTTATACCAATAAAATCTAATAAATTATTTCTTACCTGAGTAGTTGTTAAAGATGTGTTTCTCTGTTTGCATCCCAGAGCCAGCCTCATATAGATTTTCAAGGGTACAGTTAAATAAATAGAAATTATCGATAAATAAAAATTATCAAAACATCCTATCTCCATTTATCAATTCCCAAAAATGTATATAACTGTGAATATTGCAAATAAACATTAATAAAATTTGATATCGTCCACTGTCCTATATAACTTCTTCAAAAGCCTACTTGGAAAGTGAGGCTCATATAAAATAATTTTTATAATTTGATAAGTTTGGTACCATCCTAATCCCGGTAGCCTAGATAGAGTATAAAAGGGGCAGACAAAAGATGCTAAGGTCCCTTGCTTGCTTGCTTTGCTACCTTCTGCTAACCATGAACTGTTTCTCCTCCACAATGCCTGTCTTCCATTGCCACTCTTCCTTGGAGCCAGCCGATTATAAACTGAAACCTCTACAACCTGTGAGCGAAATAAACCTTACCCTTTAGCTTTGGATGTTGAGTGCTTTGTCTCACCAATGAGAGAAAAGTAACTAAGATAATCTATGAACAATTATTTTCAGAATTGAGGAACACTTCATTGTTGTTTGAGAAAGAATAGGGCTTTGTTCACACAGAATACAACAAACAAATCAATTGTTTTAAGATTTAATATGAAAGTAAAGATATCTAAAACAGGAAAAAATTAGGACAATTGCCATATGACTATATTGTGTAGAATAATTTCTCAAGTAAATTACTTAAAAAAATAGAGGATATTTTTATGATATTAAAGTTAAAGAAATTCATGGACAAAATTTAACAAAGAAATAAATATTGGGAGAAAATAGCTGTAACATAAGAAATATAATATATAAGGAACTCCAGAGTAGCAAGAAAAATTCAGAAAGAAAATGAGTTAATAAAGTCAATAAGTCACATGAGGGGAATGGCATTGGCTGTTAAGTATAAGGAATAGTGCTCAAATAGTGCAAAAAAAGTGATTATTTTTCTCATGAGGGAAAAAAATAAAACTTAACCATTAGTTTTAAAGAAGAAGCTTTTATCTCTCTTGTTGGGGGAAACTGAGATATTTTATCATATTTTTGTGCTTAAGTTATATCACTCAGAAATTCATCTTTCAAGTATATACTCTGAGAAACTACAGTAGAAATACCCAAATAAATATATGTAGATAGCTCATTATTATAAAATATTTCAGAATAGTAATGGAAAACATCTCACAGGCCATCAGAAGATAAATATGTCACTATTAAACTTGTCACAATAAATTAACTAGATAAGCAAACACCAGTGTTGAATATTTTAAATTATGCAATATTTTTGGAAATGTATATGTCTTACTCATTTTCTCATCAGTAGGGCATGAATACATCTAAAATGTAAAGGAAATTTTATTTTGGATCATAGTTTTTAGAGGTTTCAGCGCACAGTCAGCTGCTCCAAAGCAGGAAGGACATGAGAGAAGAAAAGCTGCTCACATTATGGTGCCCAGGAAGCAAAGAGTAAACAGAGGAACAGCAGGGAGAAATTTTCTTCCAGGTCTTTCCCCCAGTGTTCAAACCTTTCTGACCAGGTCCCTCCTTCTAACAGCACACTGGCTGGGAACTCATCACTGTGATGAACACAGCACCCCCATGAAGCAATCACCTTCCTGAGGTGTTAGGGGGATATTTTTATCTAAACTACTCCCGTGTAAGACGTGGCATATCAGTTATACAAATATACCACAAAGAAATCAGAGCCCAAGGATGGAGGATAAAAGATGAATGGAAAACAAAATAATTTTTTAAAAAAGCCAGACATCACATAGAACAATGATAGAAGTACACCCTTAACTGAACACTACAATCCACTTTCAAGAGTCAAAGGTTCAAAAGGAAGAAGGGAGGATAACATTAAATACAATGTTTGCTGAATTTATTTGTAAGGTTCATATGTGAATGGTCATTAGAAAAACAAATTTATACCACATGGAAATATTTCCATTATCTTGTACTTGTATGCAAGAATTAAGAAGCAAAATTTAAAGAGATTATTAATTTGAAATTTAGAAAAATTGAAACAACATATATGATTAGGAACATGACAGCATACAAGAGAAAAGAAAGTTATGAGCCAGCTGGTTAATACCTGGTTTTCAAAGAGATAGGAAACTAATTCAATCAGCTTTTAATAATCACATTACTTACAAACCCTGTAGCTAGAACATCAATGTATTATGCTATGATTCTCCAGATATAATTGAATAGATTTGACCAAGTCATAGGGTCAGGCACACTTGTGGACATGGATGATAAATACTGAGTCTCTGAATAGTAGAAGATGATTCCTCACCTTGATCTCCTTTACTTTCTCATACATACAAATATATACACATATCTCCCATGAAAAAATGATAATCCTATGCAAAATGACAATGAAATAATTTGGTTGAAGACAAAAAATGAAATATTTTCTGAATCCATTTGTTTTTTAAAAATGGACTCCACACCACACATATTACATGTTCAAAATCTGTAAATCATAGTCAGGTCCTCCCACGTTGTACATAGCTAACACTTATGCAAGGCAAGAAACATAGATGAAGCAAACATAGTGTACCATAACCCACATCCAAATAGATGGAGTTATGCTTACATAGCTCATACTGACTGTAGGAATGTGATAGATTTGTTACAGAATATTTTCCATTTCAAAGCAGTGAATGAATAAAGTCAGATGTCCTGTGGACATTCAATAAACATGGTATCAAAAGTTTTGATAAGAAATAAAGGAATGGAAAGTTTGTATTTGCTAATGGAGATTTGACTCCTTGGTAAATAATAAGTAATTTTACATGAGCGTAGACACATAGTCATCCTAAATTATAGTTCAATTAAACCCACATATTTTTTAACTTTCAAAGTGAAGAAAAATAAAAAAGAACACCAATCATTGCACATTTGGATTTTTAAGCACAAATTGGGTTCTTGTATTTTATGGACAAGAAGAATAGCCAAATTTGGTA